>NW_027418888.1:0-113249 GCF_009905375.1 Apium graveolens | reverse complement strand
TTATTGATTTAAATTAAGTTCTGATTTTGAAATATCAGTACTTTTACTTGATTTATTTTTGGTCATTCTCACACTTGAATTTTTTTTTACAGAATATTGGTTTTGTAGTGAAAATAATTAAATAGTGGGAACAGTTTTAAATTGGATTAAACTGACTTACCTCAATTAATGGGATACTGGGTAAGTGGAACGTTTTTCCTTGAAAAACTGCATGTGATAAGTAATTACTATTTTCCCGTGCCATTAACTATTCATTATTGCTGCATGTCTGACAGGTGTCCAACGTTATTTTTTTAAACCCAAGTATAAGTAAAGAGAGAAGATTTACAATCTTTTATTTACTTTTTATAATTTATCTCTCTTTCTTTGCTTTTTACTCTCTCTCATCTCCTGAGTTGTTTTTCATACAGCATTTTATCAAACACCTTACAGGCAATCTTAATTTTCAATTTTTTCTCATGGAACCTAAGGATTTGATCATCGATGGAGCACAGTTCGTTCCCAACAACTATGCTGCAATTCTAAATCATGATGAAGCTCCGTCTGAGTTGCATTTTGTGCAAGATCTTCTTGCACACAATGAAATTGGGTATGCATTGACCCAGCCTTCAGTCTTTTCAAGCCAAACAAGTTCTGACGTTTTGGCGGGATGGGCATTTTGATAATGGTGGTGCAACTGGTAATTCCAGCATTGTTTTTGAAGTCAATTGATGATGAGTATGTGGTAACTCCTGGAACAGTTCGAAAGGCTTTACATTTACCAGAAGGCTGCATTTTCTCAACACGGAGGAACCAACACTACAGCAGCTCATGGCCAATTTGGGGTATGAGCAGAGTTTGGATAAACTTGGACAGTTTGAAACGAGCACATATCAGAAAGGAATGAAGCTTTTCTCTCGACTGCATCACTAAAGCCTTCGGGAATAAGTGTTCCAACTTTGATGCCATTCCAATAATGATTCAGCACAATTGGGTATGCTATTATTAACCAAACTCATTTTGATTTTGCAAGTGTTGTGCTAGGTTTTATAGGGGATAGGATGACAGAGGATTAGGAATGTATCACTTTTGCTAGATTCTGTCAGCTTATATATAATTTCTTTGTGCTGATGAACCCCAACCTACCACTGACTTATTTCCACCCTTTAAACTTGCAAAACGGGCTTTTAATGACTTGGTAAATGCTGACCTTAAGAAAACGGTGGTTAGACCTTTACAGATTCCTCAGTCTGGTAAAACAGATCCAGATAAATGCTGATCCTCAAACCTATAAATCTGTTTATCCTGATGTTCAACCTACCACCACATCCCAACACCACACCAACCATCAGAACATTCCACACATACTTCTATACCTCAACCCTCTCTCAGAACATATCTCAAAACTTATCTCACACCTTCACAGACAGCTCAACCTTCATCGTCAGCACCTACTGTGAAGCCTTCATCTTCCAAGCCCAAGAGGACAAAGACTGTTCCTCAGACACCACAGAAGAGAAGGAGGATTATTCTGAGGGATGAGTCTGATAGTGAGGAACAAGTTTCTGTATCAGAACCTGTTGTAAAAGAAGCTGAGGAAGGTTCTTTCTCAGAAGGATTCTGGAATTGGGGGATCTAAGCTTCTCAAAAGGCTTAGAAGAATGACTTCTGCTGAACCTCCCAAGGAATCCCCACCTTCAAAGAGATACAAGAAACAGAGAGCTAAAAGGCCAGCTTCAAATGATGAGGAAGCAGCAGCTAAGGAAGGAGATCAGAATCTCTGATCTCAAAAGAACCAGAATTTGCTGAAGCTACTGCATCTCTCTCTTCATTGTCCCCAACTCAGGAAGCTGCTACAGATAAGGCAAACACACCATCTGTGTCTCCTGTACATGAAACTGTATCTCCTGAAGACCCAGGCACAAGTGCTGAAATTGATATTCACAACCTGGTTGTGCCTGAGGTTCTCTACTTAGAAGCTCCAACAACAATTAATCCATCAACAACACCTGTCACTGATGCTACTCAAACTCCAGAATTATCTACAACATCTTTTCTGCATCTAGATGTTGATGATTAGAATATAGGTGAGCATCAGGATATGGCTGTTGATAAGAACTTGGAAACAGATCAGCACTTAGAAGATGATGTTGAAGCCTCGATTGCTTCTCATACTATTGTCTTATTAGAAGATGCTGATTCTGTAGTTTCTGATGCTTCACATGCTGATACTACTGGTGATGCTGCTCCTAATGCAGATGCTGATGAAGCTGGTCCTTCAGGACATGCACCTCAACAAACTGTTCATAAATCTGAACTAGTTAAGAAGTTTATTACAAGAGTAGCACCAGTACCTTGGAGTGAAACTCCTAGAGGACAGGAGTGGACTAAGGAATGGAACTCAGTTACCTTTGTTCCATCTGAAAAGATTCTTGTTGAGCACTTGGCCAAAGCTGATGAAATGTTAATTAATGATGATTTCAAGACACACTTCGAGTCACTGCATTGAGTACTAGACATCTGCAAGGTCTCCATTCAACAACTCATGCAGAGTTACGTCAAGTTAAGGAAGAATTGCTCAAGCAAGATATGACTAGGACACTTGATAAGAAAAAATTCTTCCACCTACCTTTGACAGAGTTGCTTACATTGAGAAGACCCAAGAGAAGCAACAGTCTCAGATTGATGATATTCTGAAACATCAAGCTTCTCAGCAATCACAACTCGATGAAATCCAAGCCTCAGTGGAATTGCTTGTCTCTCTTCTCTACCTGCTGATGCCAAAAAGGGGGAGAAAGTAATTAAGTCCAAATGCAAAACTGTTAAGATGCTGAAGGGGAAGGATGATGAAAAGATGACCAGGGAAACTCTGGAATGGGTGGAGGTCATGGTCAAGATAGAAGTTTCTCATCAAGAAGAGCTGAAATTACAAGTCACAGGACAAGTTCTGATGCTGGAAAAAGAATTACTTCTGCTACTGGTAAAATGATAAGTTCTGATGAACTTCTGGATCTTGATGAAGAAATATCAAGGCAGTTATTTCTGAAAGAAAATCCAGGAATGGACTTGGAAAGTCTGATGGAAGAAGAAGCTAGACTAAAGTCAGAAAAAGTCAATTCTAAATCTGAGCTTCTGTTGGTAAAAAGAAACTTCCAAAGGCCAAAGGCATTGTGATAAAAGAAAGAACAAGTTCTGAAACAACCAAGGCTAAATCACAATTGCAGATAGATCTAAGGTCCAAGGGCAAAGAGAAAGTTGGTGAACCTAACAAGGTTTATGTGCCTCCTGTGGATGAAGAAATTACTGTTGAAGATACTGATCTTGCTCTGACTTCAAGAAAATTTTCTAAGACAACCTCTGACATGGCTCAAGTTGTTCAGAGTAAGATATAGTTAGTTCTGATATTTCAAAGAAGCAAGTAACCTCTGACATAGCTCAAGTTAACTTGATATCAGAAGATAAATCAAAGGAAACCTCTAACATTGCTCATGTTAAACCTTCAAAGATACTCCTACCAGGATTCACCAAAGCCAAACAGACTCAACCTATGAAGACTGCTTTAAATGGTTTTGAAGCAAGAGTGGTTACTGGAAAGGAAGCAAGAGATAAAACTGGATTGGGTAGTGCTGATGAAAGAAGAATACAAAACACAACCAATGATCCAACTTCCTTAAGTGAACCAGGTATTGGAGCAACTCCTGAAAGATTGAATCAACCAGAATCTGTACAGATGGTTTACCATACCTACTTGAAAGAACACATCTTGTTGTACTTCATGACAGATGGTAGGGTTTATCATATAAGGGAAAATGCCATTCCACTGAAGTATTTTGAAGAACTGGAACATGTATTATTCTTACTTCAAGTGAATGACAAAATAACAGAAAGTGCTGCAAACTATTTGAAGAGTCAAATTCAGAGACAGAAAAGGCTTTATTCTGTTAAGTCTGACAGCACATATCTTCCAAAGTACAGAGATCACAAGGGTGATATTGTTGAGATGAAGCCTAACTCTGCTAAGATCATAACTACCTTTCTGGGTTACAAGGCTGTGGAATTCAATCTTGAGTCTGACAAAGCATATTTGATCAGATTGGATCACGAAATAAGGAAATCTAAAATTAATGATCTCAGGGCTGCAATTTTTCAAACTGGTGAAGATTCTGCAGAACTTAAAGATGCTAAAAGGAGGATGATTGATGAACTCAGATATGCTGAGAGATGTTTGTTAAAGAATTATCTCAGAACAACTCCTGACATCAGAGAGATCAGAAAATGAAGCCAAGTCAAGATCTACAACTGCTCAAATTCTGATGTGTATACAGACTGAAGTTATTATCAGAAGTTAAAGTTGGTAAAGCTTTAAGGACTGTAAGTTGTAGTTTTCTAGTCAAATTCTCATTCATTTGTACTTAATATTTTTGACATCATCAAATATCTGTTAAACTTGTATATTATGCTAATTTACAAGTTGGGGGAGATTGTTAGATATATTTGATAATGTCATGTCTAATATGATTTATGTTTAGTTTTCAGATCTTACTTAAACAGGACAAATCAGTACTTAACTGAAATCATCACTTATACTGAAGTCAGAACTTAAGTCGTCAGTACTTAAGTTCTGACTTCAGTATAAGTGCTGATTTCAGTTAAGTACTGATTTGTCCTGTTTAAGTAGGATCTGAAAACTAAACATAAATCATATTAGACATGACATTATCAAAATATATCTAACTGATTAGATCAATGTTGTCCAAGGCTGGTAGCTTTGAGATAGTGATAGCTGGAACTATTATTTTACTTACTTGAATTTGCACATCCTTCTCCCCCTTCTTGTTATCATCAAGTAAAACAGGGTTTTAAATTTGAGCAGCCACTAGCTATTGAAGGAGTTGAGTCTGTTTGTCTTGACCTTCCAGTATCTTGGCCACAGAGTTTTCAACTCTAGATAGTCTGTTAGTGAGGGCCTCAGCCTTCCTTGCCAAGTCACTTTCCTTTCTTAACTTAAGTTGTACTTCCCTCATAGTTGCTTATGGAAGTTTGTCCTTAAGCTTCTCATTTAACTCCTTCTTAACTACCTCAATTGCATTCTTCATGTCAACCATATCTTGAGTCTGTTTGAGATTCTGAATTTTGTGTAGTTGGAGTGACTCAAGATGGGCTTCTAAGAGAGCTTTGGTTCTGGCATCTATAGTTACTTGAATGGCTGAGTCTGATTGATTAGTTTGAACATAGTAGAAGTGAAGTGATGATAGCTGCATTCTTTACTGAGCATCCATTATGGAGTTTGTATAGAAGAACTAGGGCCTTCATCTCCCCCTAAATTGGTGTCAGCTTCATCATCAAAATAATCTTCAAACTTAGAATCACCATCAGCTTCAAAGTTTGAGTCCACATCATCAGCTGTAATAGGTAGAGATGACAAAACATATTTAGCCCTTTGCATAGATGTTGTTGTATGTACTAGATTGAGTGTCCTTTCAGCCTCCTCATTGCCCGGAACAACCAATGTTTGGTAGGCTGTAACTGGGTGAGTAAATGTCTCAGCATCTAGGGAAAGAGAATATATAACAGCTCTATATTCTTGCTGATATGGTCTCTTCCTTTCAGCCTCATTGACATTCATTGACACACTTGCAAGGGCTTCCATCATTATCTCTCCTGTACCTGCCTTTCTCTCATTTTCTCTCTTATCTTGCATCAAGGGCTCCCCTTGGCTCACCACCCTCACACCCTCAGCTTCACCATCTAAGATGTGACTCCTCTCACTCTCTTTTGCCATGCTGGAAGAAATAGCATGCATAGGTTCAATCATTTCCTCTCCTTTTTCCTGGGAGCAACCCAACCTCTCACTTAATTCACTACCTTCCCTCAAACCTAAGAGTGAATGGACAACTACTAAATCATCTGCACTTGTAATAGATTTTGAAATGTCAAGTTGTTCAGTGACATTCAACGAATGTGAAATATCTGTTGAAAGTGTAGTTGGAATTATCAATAGATGACTGTTGTGAAGCATATCCGTTGAAAGACAATCACTAACCAATGGATGATGGATATCCGCTAAAAGAGTAGAAGACAAAGGAATAGAAGTTGAAACTATTGTTGAGTCTGTGGAGATTGATTTTAGATTTTGTTGCACAGACTCTCCAATAGTTTGAGAAAGAATTGACAAGTGATCCAACAAATCATCAATTAGATGATGATCAATTGCTTGAGATTTTGGCTCATCAATAAATTTAAGATGGAATTGATGTGTTTATCATATACACATCCAGATAATTTGTGGGAGAATTTTATATTAGTGGTGTTTCGATTATGAGAGAATTGGGTTGTGACTCCACATCAATCTGACTTTGAGAAGGTGCAATAACTGAGTCTTTGACTATAGTTGGCAATGTGTGTGCACTCTATGACTCCCCCATAGGTTTAGCCTTCTTCTTTTTTACAACCTTACAAGTTCAATGAATTCGCTTTTGCCAAAATCGCCCCATGTCAGAAATAAAGAAAATTTGTATTTTATTCCGTGTTTCATAAACACGAGAATCTCATAATCATTTATTCATTTTAAAATCTTAATTCGTTACAAATTTTATCTTGTTTGACAAACATGGCATGGGTGTCGTATCTAATACATACATCCTTAATCTAATTAAGCATGCATCTTTATAAACCACTCTACACCTAACTATGTTGGAAGGTTACTCTTATAAATTCTCATTTCCACTCACTTCTTTTAGTCAATCAAAAGCATAAAACCAAGCACAAAATGAGAGGATCATTTCATTCACTCCACACTCCACCCTCACCTCACCTCCCTCCCCTCCCTCTCGGCTCCTTCCTCTCGGCTTTTTGGCCGAAGCCCTACCCCCTCCCTTTTTTTCATTCTTTATTCAAGCACCTAACTTCCATTCAAGTAAATGTTACTTCCTATATCTTGATCATATATAATCCAAAGAAGTTTGAGTAAAAAGTTTAAGTTTTGATCTTGCATGGCACAGTTTTAGTTGGAACTCAAAGTACAATCTCGATTCTCATGGATTTAAAGTTGTATTATTGAGGGAACTACAAGGAATGGTGAAATGCCAAGTCATGAGAATGAGGCTCTTGATTTTAATGGTAATTTCCCTTCCATTTCATTCGGCCATGACCTTGAGGGAGCCGAATGAATGGTTCTTAGTGGTGTTTTGTTGCTTTGTTTCATTTTTGTGTGTTTTGTGATGATAACATGAATTTTGGAGTAAAAACTTGATAAAACCCTTTGCATGCTAAGTGATCATTTAGTTATATTTTATGCTATGCTTGCATGTTGATTTTATGATAAAAATTTATTTTGGAAATCATGTTGTTTTGGCTTGAATATTCGAAGGCATGCATGCATAGAAATCAACTCTTGATTTTCGAAAGTTCTTGATCATTTGGATTGATTTTGTTAGTAAGATTTAATTTCAGTAGGGTTAAGATATTGATCTTGATTTGTGCTCCTTGGTATGTGATGTTAATTCGAATATATATGAAGAAGATATAAATTATTGTTTTTGAAAACTTGATGACTTGTAATTTGTGTAATGTGTTAACTTTTATTTTGCTATGTTGCACCTTAGGTAAGGATGATCTCCACTAAGCCTATATTGAGTGTAAGAGAGTTAGATCAGTAGATCACCTTGGTTGAAGTTTGGTTAGGGTTTTGGTTGTTGTTGGCTTGGTTTGTCAAGTAAGAATCATGATAAAAAGGAGAGCATTAGATTCTGCAGAAAATCAGTTTGGTACCATGAGGTTTAGAGTGAGATTCGACCTTGTCATTGTTGTGCACTTTGAGGCCCAAGCCACCAGAAGCTAACACTAGGAGTATGCAATAGGTTTTAGGTGTTTGTTAGAGATTTATAAGACGTTTGGTTAGGTGCATGAGTGGAAATACAAATTCTGTCCAGCAGGGGACAGTTTTGTTGCAACTTAGAATTAGGAAGTTTTGACCATGTCATAGGTAGGCCCTCATTAGGCCCTGTTGGGTCTTAGTTAGAGGGAGTGTCAGAGGAGTTTTTCCAGCCATAGAGCATAGGATTTGGCTTAGAATCATGTGTCACAAGTTAGTTCAAGTCAGGACCTTTTCTGCCCAGAAAAATAGGGGAATCATGGACTTTGAGCTTAGGCCTAGGGAGGCCCAAGCTAGGCCCTTGAGCCACATCAAGTTTAGGAGTTGCCTTATGATCAGAAGAGTTTAGTGTAGAAGTTTTGGAGGTAAACTTGAAGTATAAGAGTGTCAAATGCACCCATGAAATCATATATTTCATTATGAAATTTACTATAATGAGCACATTCACTTATCACATAGTTTTAGAGCACTTATGAGTGAAGATTTGGTTGACCACCATGGCTGAAAGATAGCTTATAGTCAGTATAGTGAAAGGCCCAAGTCAGGGTCAATATGAGTTGGATGTTTTAGTAAAGGCTCTTCGTGTTAGGAGGTCAAAGTTTGGGGAATTGTCTAGTATAGCGACCAAGTGACTTAAGAAAGTGGAGTGAGATCATCCAAGCCTAGTGATGCAATATAGTGGGTGTTATATTATTTTGTACTTAAATATGGTATGTGAGCATATGTGGCTATGTGTACTAATATACTTATAAGGTGATTGTAAATATGTGCATATATAGGCTTAAGTGCCAGTATGTTTAATTTCTGTTTACAAATAGGTTGAGTTGGTGAGAATATATTATAATGAGATTGTTATTATTTGTTTAGGATCTCGAGACGAGGGTAAACTTGCCATAAAAGTTGAGTAAAGCTTCTAGTTGCTCCTACCCGCCAGTCAAGTCAAGCCTTCTCAAGGCAAGTGATTCAACCTGCCTCTTTCATTTAAACTGCAAGTGTGTGATAACTAGTTCATATATACGATGCGAGTATTTTAATTCACCTTGATATACATGAACCAAGTGGTTTCAAATCTAAATCTGTAGTATATGAAAATGACATGAACCCTCAAGTATTTATTTCGAGTAGTTTAACTTTACTTAAAGATTGTTATGCAAGTAAATCCAAAGTCCTATCATGCTAGTATACCAAAGTGATTATGATGTTGAACCATGTGCAAGTTATACCCAGTAACCTTGTCTTGATACCTAAAAGTCAGTTGTTCCCTAACGATTGTTCATAATTGTTTGACAACCCTATCCTTAACCTAAAGCATGATACTCTGTTGTACCTTGAACTGATGCTCACTTTCTCTATATTTTGATACCTAAATCTTATTTGGAACCATTAATGATCACCTTCTTTATACTTTAATACCTATGTCTTATCTTGAGCCATTACCTTGGACCTAGTTTGACTTTGTTCTTTCATACTATCCGATAACCTTGTTAAATCTCACTGTCAAAATCCTTGTAAATGGAAACCTTGCAATTTCTCTTGATAAAGTATAGTCTAGTGAATCATGGCCTTGAATTTAGTGAATCTTGTTTCCCAGTGCTTCGGAGTTAGTCTAAAACTTTGTTAAAAATGTTTACTGTTGAAGTAGTTAATTAGCAATTGGCATCAGTTTTTAAAAAATAACAAGGTTAAGATTTGATTTCCAGTCCCAAAGGGGGACAAATATTTTCTTAAATAGTGGATCTGGACTGAGACGTGAGTCCTTTCCGCACATAAATTGTAGGCTTAAAAGTTGCCTAGGGATCCCATCAATGTTCTAGAACCCAGCGAGGTTCGGGATTACTTCGCGGCTGATCACCAGCTGTAATCCGTAGCGCCATAAAATGGTTTTTGATAAAGAAATGGTTTTAGAAATATTTTGATACAAATAAATGATGCCATCATCCAAAAGTTTATCTCTTTTTATTAATAGTTTTCCTTCACATTGTTATTCTTTCATTTTGTTTATGAAATATATTGTATAGCACTTGTTGAGCATTTGGCTCACTACTTGCTTTCATCCTGATATTACAGCTAGCAGCTATGGTTAGGTTCAAGCGGACAGCACGTACGACTTGTGTTGCCGATGCGTATGTTCGAGCTCAGGTAGAATAAGAGATAGGTTTATGTGAGGACTTGATATATAAAAAAAATCAGGTTTTAATAGTTAATAGTGTTGGGCTGTTCAAAACCCTAAACTATAAAATCTTGGATTTAGTTGTATTTACTTTCTTTTGTTAGCTATTGTAATAAATTGTATATTATGTATGGTTAAGTTGGGGGTGTGACACTCCATGTGGAATTACCCTTCCTTGATCTTCAAATCTTCATGTCTTCGTGTACATTATGAGAAAAAAATTCCAAAATCAAAAGAGCGATTAGGTTGAAGAAGAACTAGAGTTACATTCGAGATTTAATAATTACAAGATCGAACGATATGCAAGTCATATTTAAAAAACCAAAACCATTAACCTAAGGTCATACGCCATAACCATCCATCATGCTCTGTTATTCCCTAACAATACAACAAGAATTACAGAAGGGGGGGGGGGGTTTAATGTAATTCTGGCTTCTTTTTGAGATTTATGAAAAATGGTTCTAACTCAATTTATATCTAACTATTTGATTTTGCAAAGTGCGGAATAAAGAGTTAAGTAAATCAAACACAAAGTAATAAAAACTCAGGTCTTTAAAACTTTCTGGTGGATTTGAATGTATCCACAAGATATATATATATATATATATATATATTATATCGAGTGAGAACCCTGTGAAGCTTGAATAGCTCACATCTGCTTACAAATATGAACAACTAAACTTACGGAGAAATGCTACAAGATACAGCTTACAAATGTTTCTCTGAGAATGTGTTTGCTTTGTCTAGTTAGTTGTTGTTCTACTTGCTACACTTGGTTTATATATCACCAAGTTTACATGGTAATAAGACAAAATATTAATACAAAACCTATCAAATCTAACTCCATGCTACTTCTCTACTCTATTCCAGCATCTTTGAATATCTTCATCATAGCATGGAAATGGTAATGCTTCATTGTTCTCATTATCCTGCTAAACAGGCTGCTACATTCCTTTTGCAAACACCCAACGTATGTGACTGTGTTGTCACTGTCAACAGATATTTGAAGTGATCATCTGTTGGGTACATGCTTGTTATCCGTCGGGTAGCCTTGTTGATCATCCGTCGGGTAGCTTTGTTGATCATCCGCCGGGTAGCCATTTATCACTTGACTCCATTTCATTTTTGCAGAATTACAAGACATCTTATATTTACATTTAATCAACCTATTCTGCACATCTACTATCAGTATACATGATTCATAAGCTACTATAGAATCTATACAAAGTTGTTTACAGAAATGTGCTACAATACTTATTGTTATATAAGCTACTCACCCGGTGGATATCAATTGGTCATCCGTCGGGATTATATTGAATCATCCGTTGGGACTATAATTGATCATCCGCCGGGTGCTACAAAATTTAAATCTACTAAGGTGTTTTATTTGGCTTATCATCAAGTGCACAACATATTCTAAAAATCTCCCCAAATTAATGTCTACTGGAATTCTAGCTATAAATTAAGAGAAACTTAATGATAATAAAACATCCTAAATATACAGATTGAAAAATAGTAGATAAAACTGATAAGTGCTACAATTTGCTGAAAATTGAACAATGCAAAGTACACAAAGAAATTTCTCACAATTGTTATCAAGGTGCTCCTCTAGTCTGAGCAGATAAATTTACTTTCTTGATTGTCTGGATTTCTTCCCAAGCCTTCTGTTATTTTCTGCAATTTGATTCTGGAGTTTTCTGTGGAATTCAAGTTCATCAGCTTCGGAGAGATTTAGCATTTCTTGCATTTCCAAAAGAGTCTCATTGCTAGAGATACTTAATTGGTCCTCCAATCTGAAGAATCTTCAAACTCCTTTTTCATCCCTGAATTCCATCAGCCAATAGGGCCTCAGATGCATTCTCTTTCCTGTGAAGGGAATTGACAGAGTCTTTGGTAGTGCATCTTTGGCTCTATTACTCCTCAGCTCCTTAATCTTCTTTAGAACTAATCTTCTTGTTGTCACATTGTAACCAAAGTTCTTTTTGAATGAAGAGTACACCTTTATTAGCACATATTGGATTTCTAGAAGAATCCTGTGAAGTGGCCATATGATCTCTCTTCTTCCCTTGTATATGAACACCAGCCTTTCAGGGAGATATCTGTGAGCATCAATTCCTCTAACTTCTTCCAATTCATCTAAGTAAAGGTTTATGTCAGAAAACTCCTTGATGTCACAGATGTATAACATGTCTCCCTTGTTGACTGTAGATTTACTTTTGATTAGTGTCCTGGATCTGAGAATCACTGGATTCACTTTCTGGCTAGCTCTTGTCTTTGTCTTCTTTTTCTTGAAAATGGGTAAATTTAGCTCAGGAATTGGCAAACTATCCCAGTGTACTAGCTCATCCTTAGGAACAATTAGCTCACCATGAATATTCCTTGTTGGATCAACCACTTTGAATTCTTCAAATACCTCAGAGGGTTTTGATGTTTAAATTTTAATTGTAGGATTCTTGGAGATAGAGTCTTCCTTTTCCTCATCATTAAAGTTCAATTTCCTTTTGGCCCATTTGGCTCTTTCCTTGTATCTGAAAGTTCTTTTCTGTTGTGGTTCAGCATGCACCTTTAGATCTTGAGATTCAACAATTACAGATGGTTGTGCAGTATTTTCTGTTGTGGTTTTTGCAGCTTAAAGCTTGGCCAAGATAGCAGCTTGCTCCCTCTTTTGTCTATGCTTCTTAGCATCCAAGGCAACTTGCTTCTTTTCTAGCCTGATTCCTTCTTTCTCTTCCTTCTTAGCTTCCACAAACAGCGGGTGTCCAATCACCACACAAATTTCCTTACCATTTCTGTAACTTTTAGCAATTCTCCTTTTAAGCACTGGATCAGTTGGATCCTTGTAGAATGCAATAGACCTAGCCAACAGCTTCTTGTCATCTGGCCTAGGTGTTTCAAACACTGTGTCCATAGGATTCTTGTCTGAAAACTTAGAGTAGTTCCTTTTGGCCTTCATAATGAGATCTTTCTTTGGAGATTTGATGCAGGAAGTTTGACCCCTTTCCAGATAGTTCATACTTATGTCATTCACAGAGTTTTTCATGACTTGAGAGTGATGACTGAAGACTTTATCTGGTTTCTAAATTGGCCCAAACTTTTGTTGAATATCTGCATCTATCTTTCTCCATTTTTCTTTAATTTCCTTCTCTAAAGCTGTAACATCAAGCATCTTAGGATTTGATTTTGACTCAAGCTTTTCAGCTGCTAGTTGGATTAGATCAATGCTATCCAACACTGGTGGCTTTGTGAAAGTAATTGTTGGCACAATTACTTTGCTGACTTGTATGTTTAGCTGAAGCTCCCCCTTACTTGAGCCTTTCTCCCCCTCACCCTTACTTGAGCTTTTCTCCCCCTTTTTGTTATCATCAAGTAGAGTGGAGGATGAAGATTTTGCAGCCACTAGTTATTGTAGCAGTTGAATTGCTAAGCTTGATGTAGATGGATAGCTGTTAAAGGAGCTTTCATTGCAGTCATTCTGGTATCCAAGGAATCTATCTTTGTGGCAAGATCAGAATTCTTCTCGAGTTGTCTCTTAATATCAAGCATTGTAGCTTCTGGAAGTTTAGAATCCAACCTTTCAGAAATGTCCCTTTTCATTTGATCAATTTCACCTTTGATAGAAGTGACATCCTGAGTGTGTTGAAAACCTTGGATTTATTGTAATTGAAGAGAAGCAAGGTGTGCTTGTAGGAGCTTCTTGGTGCTGGCATTTGTTATGGATTGAAGAGCAGAGTGTGTCTGACTTATATGTTGAATGAAGGTGGTCTTGAAATAGTGTTCATCACACTGCTTTGAAAATGCCCAAGATGGCATACCAGATCTGGAACTAGGGCCTACTTCTCCCCCTATGTCCAGTGACCCCTCTTCACTTGCATCACCAAAGAAATCAACAGATTCCCCAGTCCCATAGTCAACATCATCATCAGCTCTAAGTGGCATAATTGTGATGGCATCTTTAGCTCTCTACATTGACTGGGTGGTGTGCACCAAGTTCGGTATCCTTTCTGCATCTTCATTGCCCTGTCCAGCCAAAATTTGATATGCTGGAACATGATGAGTATATGCCTCAGCATCCAAAGATATGGAACTTATAACAGCTTGAGGATGATAAGTAAATGCCTCAGCATCCAAAGATATGGAACTCAGCATCATTGGAATTCATTGACACACTAGCAATGATATCCAGCCTTATCCCTCATGTACCTGCATTTCTCTCATTTTCTCTCTCTTTTTGCATCAAGGGCTCCCCTTGGCTCCCCACCCTCACACCCTCACCTTCACCATTTAAGGTGGGACTCCTCTCACACACTTTTGCCAATCCTGAAGAAATGGACTGCATTTGATCACTCTTTTCCTCTCTTTTTTCCTGGGAGCAACCCAGAATCTCACTCAATTCACTCCCTTCCCTCAGTCCTAAGAGTGATTGCACTACTACTAAGTCTTCTGTACTTGTAAGAATCGAAGAAATTGGAAGCTGTGCAGAGACACCCGACAGATGAGGAATATCTATCGGGTTAGTAGTATGGCTATCCGATGGATGACTGCTGTCAAGCTTATCCGTCAGGATACAATCACTATTCGACGGATGATGAATATCCATCGGGATAGTAGAAATGAAAGTGTTTGAAGTGGAGATTATTATAGAATCTGTGTAGATTGATGAAAATTTTGGCACAGATGTCTCAACAGTCTCATAAAGGAATGGTAAATGAGTCAACAAATCATCTAAAAGATGATGCTCACTTACTTGGATTTTTGGCTTCTCCAAGAGATTTAAAGATGGAGAATTTGGAAGTGATGTGATCATGTCAACATCCAGTGAGTGTGTGGTAGAATTTGGTGTATCATGTGCTTCAATAATGAGAGATTTTGGTTGTGACTCCACATTTATTGGAGACACATCAACCTGACTTTGAGAAGGTGCAGTGACTGGGTCTTTAGCACCAGTTTGCACAGTGTATGAGCCCTGTGCATCCCTAAGGGTTTTTGATCTTTTCTTTCTAGCATAGGTCTGTGGTGAGCTAGTGTCCCTACCCCTTTTGGCCTGTGCTCCTGGTTGGGAGCTTGTTTCAATGGTAACATCCTTTTGGGAGGATGAAACCAGTAATGAGCTAATTTCCTTATTAACAACCACAGTTTGTTGGGAAACTGTGTTGTGGCTAGGTTTGGGTACACTCTTCTCACCAGCCTTATCCTTAGGGCTTCTTTGATTTTCACCCTGTCCCTCACCTTTCTTACCCTCCTTCACACTCCCCTCTTTAGGTTTAGTAGATTTTACAAGTGATTTCTTTTGAAAGAAATCAGAGGGGGCTTTCTTAGCTTTGGATTTTGGAATTTTAGTTTTGGCAGCTTGGGTAGGCATCTGTTTGGTCATTGGCACAGATACCATAGCTACACTAGATGGCAAAGAAATGTGTGAGGTTGGAAGAGTAGAGACAGTGCAATTTACCCGACTTACCCGAGGTCCCTCCATTACTGGAAAATAGTACAAGGGCACCTCCTTGTGATGATTTGCTCTATTTAAATCTAAAATAATCCTTCTTTCTTGAACCCAACAATTCAGCTTATTGGATGGGTTCTCAATCACAATATTCTCAATAAGATGGTTAGCAAGCATCATAAAAAATCTAGCATAATAGACACTCTTACCTCTCTTATCAAGTTCTCCTAGCTTAAAGCCTAACTCAAACAAAACCAAGTCACTGAAATTAAAGTAATTATCAGTAACTAGCATGTAAAGCATAGAAATGTTAACAGAGTCAAAGTTGCTAATTTTACCATAAAATACTTTAGTTACTACATCACACAGATAACTCCATTCCTCCCTAAGACCCAACCTCCTAATTTCACTTAACTTAGAGATAGTGAGTGCATAGCCCATGGAGTTAAGCATGTTAACAATGTCAGTGTCTGTGTGTGGAGCATTTACAGTATTATCAGGAATCCTAAAGCATGCTTTGATAATATCATTATTTATGCAAAACTGCTTACCTTTTAGAGTGAATATGATAGTCTTGTCAGTTGAGTTGTACACTGCAGTTGTCCACATCTCCTCTACAACCTCACAGTAAATGGTGGGTGATTCCAGCATAACATAGTTAAGTTTGCAGTTCTTCACAAAATCCATCATTTTGTGATAGTCCCCAGACTGTTGAATCTCCTTGTTTACTAGAGCAGAGAAGTTGTTTTTCTCATAGATGTAACCGGTTTGAGACATGATTTTCACTACAGGTGCCATTGCTAAAGATTTGAAAATTCGCAGAGAGAGAATTTGCTTTTGAGAAGAAAGAAGTTAGAGCAATTGAATTTTGAGAATGATAAAAGAAAAGAATGAAAAAGAATTTAGCTTTTATACTATCTCAGAGATAAATTGACAAAAATAATAAAGAGAAATAAAGGACCAATAAAAATTGCCCAAAATAGCCGTTTAAAATTAAATAAACTGTAAAAATTCCATCAATTATCCTTCGTGTCATGCTTACAGACTGTAAGTATACTCGATGGATAATGATAAGAGAATTAACGGCTAGGATTGAGAAAATTCGATAGATGAGGATAAATTAGTTATCTATCGAGTTATAAAATATTCCAGAAAAATAATTGATTTTTATAGACAAATTGTATTCCGACGGATGAACAAACTCGATGGATAATGATCATCCGTCGGGATGTAAATTTTGACTTAGCCAAAATTTCATCCAAAACAGAAAAATCAGTTAAATTTTTGGCTGCATAACAACTTGCAAAATATCTGAAATGATTCAAGAAAGATTGAGCACACCTAATTCACTTACCAACCTTGAAAAGGTGGATTCACCAAGTGGCTTGGTAAATATATCTTCAAGCTGCTTTTCACTTGGAACAAAATGCAGTTCCACAGTACCATTCATCACATGTTCCCTTATGAAGTGGTACTTGATGTCTATGTGCTTTGTTCTTGAATGTTGTACTGGATTTTCAATGATGGCAATTGCACTTGTGTTATCGCAGAAAATAGGAATCCTGTCCACTTGTAGACCATAGTCCAACAATTGGTTTTTCATCCACAAAATCTGTGCACAACAACTACCAGTAGCAATATATTCAGCTTCAGCTGTAGAAGTAAAAACTGAATTTTGCTTTTTACTGAACCAGGACACAAGCTTGTTCCCTAGAAATTGACAGGTTCCTGTTGTACTTTTTCTGTCTATTCTACAACCTGCATAATCTGCATCTGAATAACTAGTTAGATCAAACCAGAATCTCTAGGGTACCAAATGCCAAGTTTTGGTGTTCCCTTGAGATATCTGAAAATTCTCTTAATAGCTACTAAATGAGATTCTCTAGGATCATCCTAAAATCTAGCACAAAGATAAGTAGCAAATATTATATCTGGTCTACTAGCTGTTAAGTACAGAAGTGAACCAACCATGCCCCTACAACTTAAAATATCCACAGACTTTTCAGTAGTGTTTAATTCAAGCTTAGTTGTAGTGGCCATGGGAGTTTTTGTAGATGTGCAATCCATTAGATCAAACTTCTTTAAAAGATCATGAATGTATTTAGTTTGACTAATGAATATTCCATCACTAACTTGCTTAACTTGCAAACTAAGAAAGTAAGTTAGTTCTCCCATCATGCTCATTTCATACTTACTTTGCATCAATTTGGCAAACTTTTTGCAAAGTTTTTCATCTGTAGAGCCAAATATAATATTATCTATATAAATTTGAACAAGTATACTAGAGCCATTAACATTTCTAAAACATAAAGTTTTATTAAAAGTACCTCTTGTGAAGTGATTTTCCAAAAGAAACTTTGATAAAATGTCATACTAGGCTCTAGGTGCTTGCTTCGGTCCATAAAGTGCTTTCAAAAGATATTAGACATGATTTGGGAAATTTGGATCTTCAAAACCAGGAGGCTAACTAATATAGACTTCCTCCTCCAAATCTCCATTCAAAAATGCACTTTTGACATCCATTTGATAGACCTTGAAATTGGCATGAGCTGCATAGGCTAAGAAAATTCTGATGGCTTCAAGTCTTGCAACAGGAGCAAAAGTTTCATCAAAATCTATTCCTTCTTGTTGACAATAGCCCTTAGCAACCAATCTGACTGTGTTCCTGACCACTATGCCATTTTCATCCATCTTGTTTCTTGTAAGAACCCTGATTTTTATAATATTTTAAAACTTCTGTGAATAGTAACTTGAGCTAATTAAGTAACACATATGGGGATCATCATAAAATGAATAGTGGAATTTTGAGAATCCGAGATCATATTCTTGTTTATCGAGGAAAATAAGTAAATGTAAAAGCCGCCGGAATTCGAAGATTCACGATTATACTACGTGTTTTCGTATCCGTAAAGAATGGCGTAGAACCGGGAATACTACCTGAAATAAAAAATATATCAAGGTGTTTCTATGATCAAGAGAAGGAATGGAATTGGTTATAGGATTATAAGCGATAAAAGAAATCGCTACGAAACAAGTCGTTATACGTGGAAACTATCGGAATGGAACGACGATTGCGTTTACGATAAATAAACGAATGAGAAATTAAATCCCATGCAAGTTGGCCATGCATAACCAAGTCCTAACTAGTAGTTAGGAGTGTAACTAGATGATTAGAAATTAACTAGAATAGTTAGTGGAATAGTGTTGAATAGTGATAGGAGACAAACAAGTACACAAGCCATACTTCTCCCTTTTCTCACTTCACCACACAATCAAACCAACCCATACCTTTGCCAAATTATTGTCAAATCTGCTGCATACATCCTATATATTCATTATACACTCCCGCACTTTAGCCACAAAAGAAAACAACCCCTTTTCCCTCACTTAAAGCTCTCCCATTTTTCATTCCAGCAGTTCGGGTTTTCTGAGCAAGTGAGAAAGAAAAATTCATAACTCAAAATATACTCATTCAAATATCATAAATTTTTTACCATAGCTTCTCTCTATCATGGGTAAGATTCGTACCAAATTTCAGCCTCAAATTAGTTTTTTTTCAAATTTATAAAAATGTTTGAATGAGGTGCTGAAAGGTAACTCCGAAATTCTAACTTGTTTCTTGGTTTTGTTTCTTAAGGATCTAGCCCTTTCTAAGTGTTTTCTAGGCAAACCAAGCCTCAATAATCCTAGCACTAACCTTCCTAGTATCCAAGAAGATATAAAATTCAACCCTTTAAGGTTTTATGATTGGATTTAAGAGTTATGTTTGTTATAGTGTTAAGATCCAAAGGATTGTGTTTGTTTGAGTTTGTATTGATTATGTTCTTTCTAAAGGCTTGAGATGTTGAGTTGTAATCCATGTATGTGGTACTAGAGAGAGCATATAAGGTGTATGTGGGTGGATCTTGAGAAGTACTTGTGTTTATGATGGTTATAGGTAGCGATTGTGTTAAGATCAAGTAGTAGAAATTGAGTTTGGGCATTCTTGCACTTGATCTATTTTCTGCAGGACATTCGGCCATGAAATTGGTTAAAATTTGAAACACACTGGCCATGAATAGATAGATCTTGTTTTGTAGTTTCTATACATGTGTAGATCATCATGAGGAGATTTACGGTTTAGGCGTTATGGTCATTTTAGTGTAAACCATTTATGCGATTAGCCAACTGCACTTTAGTCCACTTGCATGGTGATTTTGAAGGACTTCAGATAATTTCGAGATTCTGGAAAAATTATGAAAAATGGATATGACAGTAGAAAAGACTGTACAAAAAGAATTTTGAGAAAATATTAATTTTTCGATTTTATAAAAAAATTTTGGTAAAGCGAGCGCAAGCGAGAAACGCATAAAAACCTAGTTTTGACGCGCGTTTTCTCACGTTCGAGCTTAAAACTCGAAATGGACTTTCTAAAGCGAACGATCAATTTCAAAACTCGACCATTTTATAAAGTGAGAATATAAGTGTTGAGAATGTGACGATCGGATATTCGTTATACTTGAGTAGTTGCGAAAGTTGCTTAATAAAAGCGAGACGTTAATCGCGTACTAACTTAGACCATTGGTTCTTGTTTATAGATCGCTAACCAAACATCAGAGACCATACCACTTCGATTACTCGAGGCAAGTTTTTGAAACCCTATCTCATACTATCCATGCTATATATATACTGTTGTGATATTGATGCCATGATTTACAGTTCAAATATATATGCTTGTCTATGATATCAATGCATATGAATTATGCGATTGTTTACGAAAACAAATTTTGTTTTACACGAGTATGAGAAATTGAAACGTATTTCAAATATAATATATGATAATGGGAGTTAGAGATATTTTAATAACGATTTAATTTCGAAGAGATCCGGACGCGAAAGATTTCTATTTCGATAAACAAAGTACGTTCGCGTAATATATATCAAGCGAACGATTGAGATTTTGATTTAAACTTTGAGAAATATTGGTTTATTCATTTAAGGGACACCCTTACTTTATTGATTATTTTATAAAGCGACAGTTAAGGGATTATTAAATATCCAGAAAGTATTTAAAAATATACTGAATAGTTTATAAATCATTTCACGTTATTTAATAAAGATTTAACTATTCAAAGAGCAATTATAGGATACCAAATCCTGTTTTGATTATATGATTAAGGTGTCTCCATTCGTTGGACCTTATTCAGAAATATGTTGTATTTAAGGTTTTTTGTTAATTCATTGAACCTTAATTAGAAATACTTTATACTTAAGATTTTATCAATTCATTGAACCATATTCAGAGATATTTTATATATAAGGTTTTTATCAATTCATTGAACCTTATACAAAGATGTTTTATTTATAAGATTTATCAATTCATTGAATCCCTCTTAAATTATTATGAGACCTTAGATATTTAATGTCTTCGGACTTCTAAAAACTTATTTAAAAATAGGCATAGTTCCCAAAGGTACTTTCTAAATTATTCAAAACTCTTGAAAGAGATTAATCATTTGAAACGTATCAAAACCTTAGGGAACATAGTCTAGACGCATAAGAGTTTTCCTACCTCGTTCAATAAAGAACAAGTGAGTAATATATGTGTCACCCTACTACAGATAGGGATTTGAAAATGATTTTAAATTCAAAACTCCGACAACTCCCAAAGATCAATTGAGTTAAAAGTGATGAATAAATCATCTTATTTAAAGGTCAACTTTTAACGACCTATTCCTTCGAAAAAAAGATTTTGAGCAAAAGATATAATTGTCTTGGGACTGGAATGTGGCCTGCCCGGCACGGAGTGGTATCGGGCAGTGACCAGGCGCGGAGTGGCGCATTATGCAAGCGCGGAGTGGCGCATTGTACGGTTATATGTTATATGTGACCATTGACTTTCGGACTTGCATGGCAATGGGAAACCACCGTTTAGTGTCTTGATGAGCCCAAAGGCGGCTAGGTTTGTATTCCTTCTACTAGTAGAGAAAATTTCGTATTCGGCTGATCACCGATACGTGGTTTATTCCAGTATAGTCCCTTTCTTCCATTTTGGAAAAACTGTTGTGAAATATACAACAGAGAGCCGATAAGGCTGAGTTTTAAATAAGGATGTTGATGATTATATATCAAATCCATTTGAGAAATCTGCCAATAAGGCTGAGTTTTAAATTGGGATGTTGATGAATATATATCACACCCATTTGAGAATCTTGGGTCGAGTAACATCTTGAGATTTTGAAATAAAATGAGTAGGAGTATAAAATGATTTTGAGAAAGAGATGAATACAAGTATCCAGTGGATATACTATTGTAGTTGATTTTGAGAATATTATAAATTTGACAAGCATATAAACTTTCAGAACGCTTTGGAGATACAAAGTATAATTATTGATTTTATTTATCCTTACATACTTAATTATGGGGATATATACCTTGCTGAGCTATAATGCTCACCCTTGCTTTTATATATCATATCACAACAGACTACCAGCATGGATCAGACCAGGACTGTTGGCCGTAGGCGGGTAAGGAACGCTCGTAAGTTCTGTAGGCTTTTTGTGCGCCAGCCCCGTCAGGTAGATAAGTGGAGATGATTTATTTGATACTGTTTCCAAGCATATAGCCTGTGTGTGTGTGAGTTTGAATAAAAGGTCGAGTAATATTTTGAAAAGAGAATTATTCAATTAATAAGTGATCGTAACGACCCAAATTCACGACCTTGGATTTGGGGGCGTTACATTTCTGAATACCCATTTGGTGTCAATTGGATTCTTTCCTTTAGGCTTGGGTACCAGCTTCCATACTTTATTCATTTCAAATTGGTTTAGCTCCTCCTGCATAGCTAAAATCCAATCAGGATCCAACAAAGCTTCTTCTACCTTCTTTGGTAGATAGAAAGCTTCTATATAGACATTCTTCTTGAGTTGCTCTCCTTGTTTGAACTCTAGAAGACACATCACTAATGATGAGCTCGAATGGGTGATCTTTTGTCCATTTCCTTTGTTGAGGTAGATTAGCTCTAGATGAAGAGGCCTCATTGTTGTCTTGATGTGTGATTGAGTTTTGATTATTAGAAACTCCCCCTGAGTTTGTGAATCTTTGATTTGAGAAAGGAGAATTTTTTGTAAGTGATCTATTCTGACTTTCAACTTCTTTTGAAGACCCGACGGATGGTGTACTTTGTGTTCCGACGGATGAGGTTGATTGTCTCCCGACGGATAAAGCAGATTGCCTCCCGATAGATGAAGCATTTTGTAACTCGACAGGTGTTGAATTATATGCTTCATTAGTTGTGGATTTTTCTGCATTATCCTTATTCACTATTTCTTGATCACTTTCATCATCACTGTCATCACTAACCATCTCCACATTGTCAAACTTGAGGCTTTCATGAGAATCTTCATCTTGCAGTCCTTCAATCTTTTTATCATCAAACACAACATGTATTGATTCCATAACAATCTTTTCTTAGATTGTAGACTCTATATGCTTTTCCCACAGTATATCCAACAAAAATTCCTTCATATGCTTTAGCATCAAACTTCCTATGTTGATCAGTCTGATTTCTCAAGATATAATATTTGCAGCCAAAGACATGAAGAAAATTTAGAGTTGGTTTCTTGTTCTTGAACAATTGATATGGTGTCATGCACTTTGCTTGATTCACCAAAGAAATATTCTAAGTGTAGCAGGCAGTGTTCACAGCTTCAGCCCAGAAATATGTTGGTAACTTTGATTCTTCAAGCATTGTCCTTGCAACTTCAATAAGAGATCTGTTTTTCCTTTCTACCACTCCATTTCGTTGTGGGGTTCTTGCTACAGAAAACTCATGCATTATTCCATTCTCTTCACAAAATGATCTCATCACAGAATTCTTGAACTCAGTTCCATTATCACTCCTGATTCTTCTAACTTTGAAATCAGGGTGGTTGTTGATTTGCCTTATGTGATTGATGATGATTTCACTAGCCTCATCTTTAGACTTTAGAAAATATGTCCAAAAGAACTTTGAGAAATCATCTACAATTACTAGGCAAAATGTTTTCCTTGAGATGGACAACACATTGACTGGTTTAAATAGATCCATGTGTAGCAATTTTAAAGGTTCTTCAATTGTTGAATCAAGCTTCTTTCTGAATGATGCTTTGATCTGCTTCCCTTTTTGTCAGGCATCACACAGTCCATCCTTAGAAAACTCCACTTGAGGAATGCCTCTAACCAGTTCTTTCTTGACAAGCTCATTCATGGTCTTGAAGTTTAGATGGGATAGCTTCTTGTGCCACAACCAACTTTCATCTTGACTTGCTTTACTGAGAAGGCAAGTAACAGATTCTGCATTTGATGAGTTAAAGTTAGCTAGATACATATTTCCTCTTCTCACACCAGTGAGAACCACTTTGTTGCTTCTTTTGTTAGTCACAACACATGTTTCCGAATTGAAGGTTACTGAATTGCCCATATCACAAAGCTGGCTGATACTCAGCAAATTATGCTTGAGACCATCCACTAGGGCAACCTCTTCAATGATGACATTGTCTTTTGAAATCAAGCCATATCCCACAGTATAACCCTTGCTGTCATCTCCAAAAGTAATACTTGGGCCAACTCTCTCCTTGAACTCTGTGAGCAGGGTGGAATCTCCAGTCATGTGCCTTGAACAACCACTATCTAGGTACCAAAGATTCTTTTTGTTTCCCTGCACACATTAAAAACAAATTAAGTTGATTTTGGCACCCAAGTTTCCTTGGGTCCTGCCTTGTTAGCTTTTTTCTTTTGTTTCTTAGGTTTGATCTCATCTGACTTGGGGATATCTGATTCATCCTTAGTCATCTGAGTTGGACCTTTGAAACCAGTCATTAAAACAGAATTATCATGCACATTTTGATTAACAGGAAAATGCATGCTATTTGCAAACATGTTATTCCAGTAAGGCATGCTAAATGGCATTTGAGGCATACTAAATGCAGCATAATAAGGATTAGGTGCAAATGGCATATTAGCAAATTGTGCATTCATATTCTGAGCATTCATAGGCATAGAAGGCATGTCATTCATGTTGGGAAAAGAATATGGTACAGATATAGGAGTAGGCATAGCAAGTTTGCAATTAACAGACAAATGATTAATACTACTACACTTAACACAAATTTTTCTTGGAGCATACTTATCATGTGTGTAGTTGTTATTTTCTTAATCTCTACTTTCCCATTTCTATTGTTTTTCTTTTTAGTTTCTGTTTTAACCTCAATCTTTTCTAATCTGTCATTCAATTGCTTGATGGACAGATGACCAACATTCACTTTCTTCTCCTTCTTCACTTGACTTGATTCTCCTGGAACAAAGTTTTGGAAACTGATCCATATTTTTCATTTAACTTGGCAAGTTTGGCTTTGCTCACAGGTTTGCTCACAGCCGACGGATGAGGATTTATGTCACTCGACGGATAATCCTTTTGATTATCCGACGGATGACTCTCATCATCCGTTGAGTCTGCATCTGTTAGCAATCCTTCAACCAAATTGTATTCCAGCTTTTCCTTACTCTTTTTCTAGGCTGCATCACAAAAGGACTCAATACCTTGAACTTTAGTGATTTGAGCATGGACATCTCTGGATGATTACCATGCTTTAATCACTTCATGTTCTCATTCAAGCTGCTTCTTCAAAATCTACTCTTTCTTCAAGGACTCAGTTAATTTATCCTTAGCAATCTTACATTCAATTCTCAATTTTTCAAATTCAATAAACTGAGGCTCTAACACATTATTCCTCTCACTTAAAAACAGATTATTTTCTTTGATTCTAGCATTTTCCTTAGTGAGGGACTTAAGTGTAACACGCAAATGATATAATTCTGTAGACATGTCATTAATTGCATCATTACACTCAGCTTTAGATAAATGTGCTAGGTTAGTGGTGATTACCTGATTACTTGAAGAACTTATTTCTGTTTCATCAGACTTGGCCATTAGGGCTAGATTGACATAGCTGACATCTTCATCTTCATCCAAACCATCAGCTGCCCAGTCATTTTCTTGTGTAATAAAAGCCCTTTCCTTTTGCTTGAGCAACTCAAAATACTTATGTTTATAATTAACAGGATCAAACTTCTTTTTACTGGAATCTGACTTTCTACATTCACTGGCAAAATGCCCTGCCAAGCCACATTTGAAACACTTGAATTTGGATTTATCCACCATATTTCTATTTGGCTTGGCTGCTCCAAAGTTCTTTTTGAACTCGAGCTTGGAAAATCTTCTGGAAAGGAATGCTAAATGCTCATCAATATCATCCATGTCATCTTGGCTCAAATTGTCTTCATTTTCAGCGACCAGCCCTTTACCCATTTTTCACAGGCCTTTGAAGTAAATTTAACAGCTTCTACCTACATCTCTTTCTCTTTCTCTAATTCAACAACCAGTGCTATGGATCCTCCGTTCTTCCTTTCTTTCTCCATCCTCTCATCTTGCTTTATTTCAAGCTCATAAGTTTTCAGGATGCCATACAGTCTCTCTAAAGTAAACTACTTGTAATCTTGAGAGTTTCTCAATGAGACTGTCATTGGTTTCCATTCCTTTGGAAGAGATCTAAGGAACTTGAGATTAGAGTCTTTTGTCTAATAGACTCTTCCATGCAACTTCAGAGCATTTAGTTGTTTTTGAAACCTACTAAAAATGTCAGTGAGAGACTCACTATCTTCACAATGAAAGTGCTCATATTGCTGAATTAGCAGCTTTATTTTATTCTCCCTTACTTGCTCAGTACCATCACAGATAATCTGAATTGTGTCTTAAACCTCCTTGGCTGTTTTGTAGTTAATGATGTTATCAAACATATCACCATCACCTCCATTGAACAATATATTCATGGCCTTCTTGTCTTTTCTGACTTGCTCAATATCAGGATCTGACCATTCATGCCAAGGCTTGGGAACAGATGGTTCATTCCCTGTTGCAGCTCTCATTGGTACATGAGGACCTCTCTCTACGCAATCCACATAGGCCTCATCTTGTGAAAGAAGATGTAGGTGCATCTTCACTTCCAGTGGTGATAATTGTCTTTGTCCAGAAATGGAATCTTAACTCCAACATCCTTCTTGTTTATCTTGTTATTTGTTGTGATCTTTAAACTCTTTTTACTTCAAGAGCTCACTTTGATACCAATTGTTATTCCCTAACAATACAACAAGAATTACAGAAGGGGGGTTGAATATAATTATGGCTTCTTTTTGAGATTTATGAAAAATGGTTCTAACTCAATTTATATCTAACTGTTTGATTTGCAAAGTGCGGAATAAAGAGTTAAGTAAATCAAACACAAAGTAATAAAAACTCAGGTCTTTAAAACTTTCTGGTGGATTTGAATGTATCCACTAGATATATATATATATATATATATATATATGTGTGTGTGTGTGTGTGTATATATATCGAGTGAGAACCCTGTGAAGCTTAAATAGCTCACAGCTGCTTACAAATATGAACAACTAAACTTACATAGAAATGCTACAGGATACAACTTACAAATGTTTCTCTGAGAATGTGTTTGCTTTGTCTAGTTAGTTGTTGTTCTACTTGCTACACTTGGTTTATAGATCACCAAGTTTACATGGTAATAAGACAAGATAATAAAACAAAACCTATCAAGTCTAACTCCATGCTACTTCACTACTCTATTCCAACATCTTTGAATATCTTCATCATAGCATGGAAATGGTAATGCTTCTTTGTTCTCATTTTCCTGCTAAACAAGCTGCCACATTCCTTTTGCAAACACCCAACGCATGTGACTGTGTTGACACTGTCAACATATATTTGAATTGATCATCCATCGGGTACATGCTTGTTATCCGTCGGGTAGCCTTGTTGATCATCCGTCGGGTAGCTTTGTTGATCATCCGTCGGGTAGCCATTTATCACTTGACTCCATTTCATTTGTGCAGAATTACAAGACATCTTATATTTACATTTAATTAACCTATTCTGCACATCTAGTAGCAGTCTACATGATTCATAAGCTACTACAGAATCTATATAAAGTTGTTTGCAGAATTGTGCTACGATACTTATTGTTACATAAGCTACTCACCCGGTGGATATCAATTGGCCATCCATCGGGACTATATTGAATCATCCGTCGGGACTATAATTGATCATCCGTCGGGTGCTACAAAATTCACCAAGTTAAATCTACTAAGGTGTATTGTTTGGCTTATCATCAAGTGCACAACATATTCCTAACATACTCAATTAACACATAAGAACATGTTAAAACACATAATATGATCTTAACATATCATACCCATCATGATCTAATCATAAAAACCAAATATGACAAAAATCAAAAAATTCGAAATTAAATCTGATAACATTAAATCGCAGATTACAGGGCCTAAACAACGTCAAACGCCTTAAAGATGAGTCGATGATAGATTTAGCTATCAGTTTAGTTCAGATGCTCGATTCCATATGAATTGCGTATTCGTTTGCCAAAATCGGATACCAGACACAGATTTCAGCAAATCCGCTGCATCCGATTCAGAATCGTATCAAATACGATTCTTATAATAAGAACAAACATAAAACATGTATATATAAGTAAATATAAAGATTATATAATCATCATATGATTATACAACTCTCATGAATTTCATATATTCAAAACATATACATACATACACATATATAAACATAACAACATGTGAAACATACAAAATCGCATACATAACAGTCATGGGATATTGTATACATCTTATCATCATAAAACCAGTAAACACATTAACGAAATAAACACTTTTTGGAAGTAGCTCTGATGCCATTGAAGGGTTTCAAGCACATAAACGCAACGGAAACACTAATTAAAATATGAAAAAACCAAAATTTTCGAAAACACCGCAGGATCCATACGAAAAACAGATATTCAATTCGTAGATCAAATATTTTACCTTAAGGAACTTTATAAATTGGTTGAATAATAAAGATTGAAATATTGTTCAATCACCACGCATCCCGCTCTCGCGATCTACGCTCTATCGGTCTCCACATGAATGCTTGAACTCAAGGATTGGATGTGTACTAGCACAAATGTGACGACCTCAACCCCAAGTTAGGAGTCGACATCACTAACAATATTAACCTATAATTATAATACAATCAACTCACTTTTATTTCAATATAAACAACTCTTCCACAAGATCTTTTCCCGGTTCAAGTATAATTTAGGTTACACACTTATTACAACCCAACTTATCGAAAACAACCTGACATAACTATTATTCCACAACAACTCACATACCATACTTGGTCGGACACAACACACTCAGAGGAGCTCGACACAGGAGGAATTGGAAACTGGCCCTTAACAGGACAACAACATCTCCTAGGCATCTACAAAGCGAGAATATGCAAACATATTTGCAAGAGTGAGCGATCAATCGCTCAGCAGTATCATAATATATAAAAATTAATTAAAACAGTTTATAATAAACAATGGTAGGAACAGAAATCACAACTTATTAGTAGAAAACAAATAAAACAAGCGTAAACAGGTGAAAACTGATGAACTGTTGAAAACTCAATCACAATAGCTAACATGCTCTATAAAACATTTCATTAACTGTGTTGTGTAAATAACAGAGTTAAATTTTAGCATGCTACTTTCATTTTCAAATCTTCCGTTCCATTACAGGAACCATAAAACCATTTGTCCCGTTACGGGGACACAAAATCATTTGTTCCGTTACAGAAACCATAAAACTTGTCCCATCACAGGACCTATAAAACCTCCCATCACAGGACCCATAAAACTTGCTCAGATATAAATGTATTGGATGATCCCTGGTGAGAAAGCTGATCAGACTATCTCTATAGGATAACTCTATCTTGGCTATCCTATGAAACTTGTTCCGGAACTCAGAGACTAGCTAGGTCCCTGTCACGCTGGGCTGGTGGTTATAATAGGGTGCGTAACCACTTCGCCTCTTACGCTATCTTCCAGGCCATTACGGGCCTCCTGCGCACACTCATCCAATTATCTGATCATTTTTATCCAGTTTTCCAAATCACTTACCTATCTCTTGTCAAAACAATTATATCTTAGCACGTATTCCAAAACATTTTCATTTTAATCAAAGTTTAGAGATAGGTACTTTCAGAAGCTATTTTTTCCTCAAAACATCAATTAACAAAACAATTTGAAACACATGTGATACTTAACTTAAAATGTTCTATTCCAGTACGTTATTTAAATCAACAATTATTCATATATTAGTGAACCATAAAGATATGGTCATGGGTACTTGCCTTAATACGCTTTAACAACTATTACTGGTTGGCTTTGCACCGATCGAGATGCTAAGGATTTTGACCGGAACCTACATGAATCGAAATACCCTAAATTAGACGTCCGAATACGCTTGACCATTCTCGATAACAATCTACCCGTACGCTAACAAACCCGACTCGTAACATTCTTAATATAGTAATACACGTATCAATTAGGGTTCACGTCTTCGAAAGCCGGTTCGGTGTTCGTTTTCAGAAAATAGGTATATTTGTTCTTTTATGAAATTAGGGTTATCGATTTCCGTAAAGTATTTCATCACAACATATAATCATGCTTCATATAAAGCAGTTACATGTAACCGATCGACGTTCCGATAGTCATTAGGTACGGCCTCGCATTTCCGTAATTTAAATTTCCGGAAATCGGGCAGCACCTCCTTTGATTATCGGCTACCCGTCAAACATCCCGATGTCAAATCAATCACAACCACAATCAATCGCAATCCAAATCTCAACCACCGATTTCAGTCAACAATATTACTCGCAAATTCACAAACACCAATTTAAATATGCTTATTAATCATTATTATCCGTATTTTTAAATCATAGGACTCAGATCGAATCATCATAGTCCACCGTCAGCTCGCCGAAGCTCATCGCCGATGGCGATAAAATTTACGGGTTCCCGTTTTTACCGGGCATCCTACGTAAATTCCATCGATTAATTATAATTGCTTCTGCACGATAAGTTTTATTTCATAAATTCATTTAAATCATTATCCTGCAGAAAATAGAATAATTAAATTAATAACAGAAATTCACAAAAATCCAATGCGTGTAAACACGCACCAACAGTCAGGGGAGGGGGAACAACTGGAATTAAGCACAAAGCGAAATAACCAGAAAACATGGCCGGAAAAACATGAATCAGGCGGCTACACGGAGGTACCGCCGCGCAACCACCCAACCCACAACACCAAACACACAAACACGATACTGAACACACAGAGAGAGCTCATATATATATACATATACACATAGCTGCACACACACAGCTCGCCGCCGCCACGACACCGGAAAACCGATGGCGGCAGCGGCCAAAAGGAATAGGACGGAAGCGAATAAAAGGAGATAGGCGGCATAACAACTACCGGAAGAAGAAGCAACTGAGGTGAGAAGAAACATGGAGATTCCGGGATAAAAAGAGAACAATTGATTGTAATGGAAAGAGAGTCGAGAGAGATATTCAGGAGAAACAATGAAGTGAGGAAGAAAAGAATGGGTGAAACCCGATTGGGCTGCCCCTTTTTAATCTTTTATTCTTGTTTGTTTTATTGAATAATCCCCGCAACTAATACACTATCTGACCCACATTTTAACTATTTAACGAACATTTCACAGGTAATTAAAACCCGAACATTAATAAAATATTTTATAAAATATCACAAATAATTAAAAGTTATTTAAAATAATTTTTCCATAATTTGAAATTATTTTTGAAATGCAACTCATATATGCATTTATTGATCAAATAAAACAACGCGTGGGTCGAACTAATCCCAAAAATTTTCGAAGAAATTTTAAAATTCTTGAAATATTCCAAACCCAATAAAATTTGAATTTCAAAATTTTTGAAGAATTCTAGAATTAAATACGGATTTTACAATTAAATGCAATTAGAAAATCATTTAAAGAAAAATAAACAATAAAATATTGATTTCTAAATTATATAAACTCCTAAAAATAATAAATAACATTGTAAAGAGATAAAAATGATTTTAGAGGCAATCCAAATATTTATGGAAATAAATTTTGAATAAAATCACCTTTAACTATAAAACAAATAACACAGTGTCACAACTAAATACACAAATGATCCTCGAACACCAACAATCACACATAACTAATAAATATATTCACAAAAATAATATGCAGCTGACAGAACCCATACACATAGTTTATTTATTAATTATTTAGTAATTACACATTTAGATATTTCAGAAATGTACGAGTCGTTATATCCTTCCCACCTTAAAAAGATTTTGTCCTCAGAATCTGATCTAATTAAACAAATGAGGATATTTGTCAAGCATATCTGACTCTAACTTCTAAGTGGACTCTTCCACTCAAGGATTCCGCCACAGTACTTTTACTATGGGAATATACTTATTTCTAAGAACTCGCTCCTTATGATCTAGGATCCGGATCGGCCGTTCTACATAGGACAAATCTGGCTAAAGCTCGATGGGTTCATATTCAATAACTTGTTTTAAATCGGGGATATAACGTTTCAGCATAGACACGTGGAACACATTATGGATATGTTGTAATTGCGGTGGAAATGCCAACTCATAAGCAACTTTACCAACTTTCCTCAATATTTCAAAGGGCCCGATATACCTAGGACTCAACTTGCCTTTCTGTCCAAATCTAACCAGTCCTTTCTAGGGCGATACTTTCAGAAATACCAACGATCCTATTTCCATATCCATATCTTTTCGATGAAGGTCCGCATTTTTTTTCTGTCTATCTTGGGCTGCTCCTAACCTTTTTCGAATCAATACAACTACATCCTTGGTTTATTGAACCAAATTAGGGCCTAATAATTTCTTTTCTCCTATTTCATCCCAATAGAGAGGGGACCTACACTTATGTCCATACAAAGCTTTGTAGGGCGGTATTCCTATACTGACATGATAACTGTTATTATAAGAAAACTCGATCAGTGGCAAGTTTTCATCCCAGTTTCCTTTAAAATCTAAAGCACAAACCCTTAACATATCTTCTATTGTCTGAATGGTTTTTTCACTCTATGCATCTGTCTGGGGATGGTAGGCGGTACTCATTTCAACTTAGTCCCTAAACATTCCTGGAATTTCATCCAAAATCTTGAATTAAACCTTGGATCTCGATCAGTCACAATTGAAACAAGGACTCCATGATTGGTCACAATTTCATCCAAATACAATTTAACTAGTCTGTCCAAAGAATACTTTTCATTGATCGGGAGGAAATGTGCAGACTTCGTCAATCGATCAATAATTATCCAAATATCATCATGGTTCGATTTCGTCTTTGGTAGTTCTACTACAAAATCCATCGCGATTTCTTCCCATTTCCACTGTGGAATCTCTAGAGGTTGCAATAATCCACTTGGTCTCTGATGTTCTGCCTTCACTGTCTGGCATACATGACATTTGTTAACCCAATTTGAAATTTCCTTTTTCATTCCTGGCCACCAAAAGTTCATTTTCAAATCTTGGTACATCTTAGTGCTTCCCGGGTGAATGGAAAACTTGGAATTATGAGCTTCCCGCAATATCTCATTCCTCAAATCAGTCACATTGGGAATCCATATCCTCGAGGAAAACCTAAACATACCCTTGTTATCCTATTGAGTACAAAGTTCTTCTCCAGTTAAACTATCTAATCCTTGATCCATCATTTCTTCCTGACACTTTTTAATCTTGTCCATCAATTCTGGCTGAAAAGTGATCTCATTCAATTGTTCTTTACTTTTGTTTGGCGCTCGAACTTCAATTTCCAGCTTCTCCAATTCTTTGGCAAGTTCCTCAGAAACTTTGATCGCATTCAACCTTTCCTTCCTGCTCAGGGCATCTGCCACTACATTGGCCCTGCCTGGGTGGTAGTTAATGGAACAATCATAATCCTTAATCAGTTCTAGCCATCTTCGTTGCCTCATTTTTAGATCCTTTTGGGTGAATATATACTTTAAGCTTTTATGATCTGTATAAATCTCGCACTTTTCCCCATACAGGTAAGTCTCCAAAACTTCAACGCGAACACGATCGCTGCTAACTCCAAATCATGTACTAGATACTTTTGCTCATGAGGTTTAAACTGTCTGGAGGCGTAAGCCATGACTTTATCATGTTGCATCAACACACAATCCAAACCTTTCAAGGAAGCGTCACTATAAATTACGAAGTTTCTTGTCTCATCTGGCAAAGCTAGTACTGGAGCTGTTACTAATCTCTTTTTTAATTCCCAGAAGCTCTCATCACACTTCTCCGTCCAGATAAATTTCTCATTTTTCCTGGTCAGCTTGGTCAATGGAGTCGCAATCTTGGCAAAATCCTTTACAAATCTTCGATAATAACCTGCTAACCCAAGAAAACTTCTGACTTCCGTCGGGGTCTTTGGTTGTTCCCACTTGGATATAGCCTCGATCTTTACGGGATCCACTTTAATTCCATCTTTCCCCACTACATGACCTAAGAATTGAACTTCATCTATCCAAAATTTGCACTTCGAAAACTTAGCGTACAATTGCTTTTCTCTTAACCTTTGCAAAGTAATCTTCAGATGGTTAGCATGATCTTCTCTAGTCTTCGAATAGATGAGGATGTCATCAATAAATACAATCACAAACTTATCCAAGTACTCTTTATACACCCGGTTCATTAAATCCATGAAAGCAGCTGGCGCATTGGTCAATCCAAACGACATCACTAAGAACTCATAATGTCCATATCGGGTTCTGAATGCAGTCTTTGGTATGTCTTCAGGCTTAATCTTTAATTGATGATAACCCGATCTCAAGTCAATCTTCGAGAAACAGCACGCTCCCTTAAGTTGGTCAAACAGGTCATCTATCCTTGGTAGGGGATATTTATTTTTGATGGTCAACTTGTTTAACTCCCGATAATCGATACACAATCTCATACTTCCATTCTTCTTCTTTACGAATAGTACTGGAGCACCCCACGGAGATACACTTGGCCTAATCACGCCTTTGTCCAATAATTCCCGGAGTTGCTTAGCTAATTCTTTCATTTCTACTGGAGCCATGCGATAAGGAGCCTTTAAAACTAGTTCTGCTCTGGGAACTAAATCAATAGAAAACTCAATCTCACGATCTGGTGGCAATCCGGATAATTCATCTGGAAAAACATCTGGAAATTCCTTTACTATTGGAATCTTGTCTAGATCAGGTACTTCTTTTTCCACATCTACCACATGTGCTAAGTAAACTTCGCATACTTATCTTAACAATTTCCTTGCTTTTAATATCGAGAAAAATTTCTTTTCTTGCCTTTGTCCTTGATAATTTACCTTAACATTATCCTCGATAACCATCACAATTTTCTTCTTCTTACAATTAATGTTGCCTTATACTGGGACAACCAATCCATTCCTAAAATCATATCGAACTCTCCTAGCTCCAAGGGTATTAAGTCAGCCGAAAAAGAATACCCGTGGATTTCCAATTGACATTTAGGGCAAAACTGACTCACTGAAACTCTATCCTGATTGGCTACTTCTATAGTCAAAGGTTCAACAAACTCTTCTAGCATTAAATCCATTTTAACCACACAATCCTTTGATATAAAAGACTTAGATGCTCCCGAATCAAATAAAACTTTAACATGTACGGAGTTGAGAGAGAGCGTACCTGCCACTACGTCCGAGTCCTGAGCATTAGACCTTGTTGTCATTTTGAAAGTTCTGGCTTTAGCTGTACTGGATGCCGGTCCTTGAGATGCAGTACCTTGAGTAGTTGTCTTACAATCCCGAGCAACATGTCCCACTTTCCCATAGTTGTAGCAAGTAACTGCGGGTTTCTCTAAATTGCATTCCGATGCGTAATGACCCTTTTGACGACATTTTAAGCACTGAACATCCCTTTTGCACGGGCCACTATGTCTTTTCCCACATATCTTACAATTCACTACTGAGTTTGCTGAGTGAGCTGGAGTGGAGGCAACTGAGGTGGTAGCAGGCCTAGCCTGAGGAAAATTCTGTCTTCTAAATCTTTTATTCCTGTTTTGGCCAAACCGCTTTTGAAACCTCTGACTGGATCCTCCTGGATTTGTCTCACCAGTAATACTTTCAGATTTTCGCTTCTTATCACCCTTTTCCTTGGCATCCAACTTCTGATCACTTTCAATTACTAGCACGGCCTGAACTACAAGGATATGTCTTGAGCTGCAAGGATACAACCCCACTGTGAATTTCTGGCTTCAGTTCCTGCTGGAACCTCTTCGCTTTCTGGACTTCAGTACTCACATACACAGGCACCAATCGGGCCAATTCCGTAAACTTGGCCTCGTACTCGGCCACACTCTTTTCATCCTGCTTCAATTCCAAAAACTCAACCTCCAACTTGTTCGGCAAACAGTCCGGAATTTTTTTTCCAAAAACAACTCTTTAAACCTGGCCCAAGAGACAGGGCCTTCTCCTTCCACGGCCCGGGTGGATTCCCACAAATAATTCGCTTCACCCTTAAGAAAATAACTTGCATAGTCTGATCTAAGATTATCACTTACTTGAGTGAGGGTAAAAGCTTTCTCTATTTCCTTTAGCCAAATTCTGGCAGCAACTGGATCCACCTCGCCCTTAAACTCTGGGGGCTTTACCTAATGAAAAGATTTAAAACTCACAGTTTGGTTCACTTCTCTTTACTGAGGCTGTTGCTGAAGTTGCAGCTTTTTCTGTTGAATTTGTTGTTGCTGCTACTGTATGAACTGCTGCTGTTGTTGCTGAAATTGTTGTTGCTACTAAAATTGTTCTTGCTGCTGGGCCATTTGATTAGACTGTTGGCACAGCAAATCTAGCAACTCACTCATAACTGGACCCCCTTCAGAAGCTCTGCTAGAGGAATTGGACGGGATATTCTTCTTGGGCGGCATTATCCTGAAACATAACTAATGGTTTTTGGTTTAAAAGAATTTCCCCTGGGTAGCAACATTTTCATGTGCCAAGGGAATGCTACCACAATAAAATATTCCCACCCTCATTTAATTGGGGTCCGACTGTAATGAGTGGCTAGATTTAACAAAATCAGCAACAATTGCAACAATAAGAATAACAACAATAATAACAGCACGCCACTAGCAGCATACACCAATACTTATAACAACCACCAACTAATATGGCAACCTACTAACTAAATTCACATATTCAGACTCGTTTTCGTGGAATGAATGTCTAGGAATCTCTATCGGCCATTACCGATGGCACCTATAGCAGGGAAATACACTAAAGATCAGGACAGTTCCAGAATCCTCAAAACATGCCAGGGTTACACCTTCGAACCCTTTACTAGACTCTTAACTTTGCTCCTCTAGATGTGAGTTGCTGATTCACACCCTATATACCAACTTTACATTTTTCCGACTCTATTTCTAACCTAAATCAGGGACTCAAACCTGTAGCTCTGATACCAACCTGTGACAGCCTCAACCCCGGTTTAGGAGTTGATGTCACTAACAATATTAAACTACAATTATAATACAATCAACTCACTTTTATTTTAATATAAAAAACTCTTCCACAAGATCTTTTCCAGGTTCAAGTATAATTTAGGTTACACACTTATTACAACCCAACTTATCGAAAACAACTTGACATAACTATTATTCCAGAACAACTCACAGACCACACTTGGTCGGACACAACACATTCAGAGGAGCTCGACACAGGAGGAATTGGAAACTGGCCCTTACCAAGACACCAACATCTCCTAGGCATCTGCAAATCAAGAATATGCAAACATATTTGCAAGAGTGAGCGATCAATCGCTCAGCAGTACCACTATATGAATATTAATTAAAACAATTTATAATAAACAATTGTAGGAACAGAAATCACAACTTGTTAGTAGAAAACAAATAAAACAAGCGTAAACAGGTGAAAACTGATGAACTGTTGAAAACTGGATCGCAATAGCTAGCATGCTCTATAAAACATTTCATTAACTGTGATGTGTAAATACCAGAGTTAAATTTTAGCATGCTACTTTCATTTTCAAATCTTCCATTCCATTACAGGAAACATAAAACCATTTGTCCCGTTACGGGGACCCAAAACCATTTGTTCCGTTACGGAAACCATAAAACTTGTCCCATCACAGGACGTGTAAAACCTGTCCCATCGCAGGACCCATAAAATTTGCTCAGATATAAATGTATTGGATAATCCCTGGTGAGAAAGCTGATCAGACCATCTCTATAGGATAACTCTATCTTGGCTATCCTATGAAACTTGTTCCAGAACTCAGAGACTAGCTAGGTCCCTGTCACGCTGGGCTGGTGGTTATAATAGGGTGCGCAACCATTTCGCCTCTTACGCTATCTTCCAAGCCGTTACGGGCCTCCTGGGCACATTCATCCAATTATCTGATCATTTTTATCCAGTTTTCCAAATGACTTACCTATCTCTTGTCAAAACAATTATATCTCAGCAAATTTTCCAAAGCATTTTCATTTTATTCAAAGTTTAGAGATAGGTACTTTCAGAAGTTAATCTTTCCTCAAAACATCAATTAACATACGAATTTAAAACACAGGGATACTTAACTTAAAATGTTATGTTCCAGTATGTTATTTAAATCAACAATTATTCATATATTACTGAACCATAAAGATATGATCAGGGTTACTTGCCTTAATACGCTTTAACGACTATTATTGGTTGGCTTTGCACCGACCGAGATGCTAAGGATTTTAACTGGAACCTACAGGATTCGAAATACCCTAAATTAGACGTCCGAATACGCTTGACCATTCTCGATAACAATCAACCCGTAAGCTAACAAATCCGACTCGTAACATTCTTAATATAGTAATACACGTATCAATTAGGGTTCACGTCTTCGAAAGCCGGTTCGGTGTTCGTTTTCAAAAAATAGGTATATTTGTTCTTTTATGAAATTAGGGTTATCGATTTCCATAAAGTATTTCATCACAACACATAATCATGCTTCGTATAAAACAGTTACATATAACCGATCGACGTTCCGATAGTCATTGGGTACCGCCTCGCATTTCCGTAATTTAAATTTCCGGAAATTGCGCAGCACCTCCTTTGATTATCGTCTAACCCGTCGAACATCCCGACATCAAATCAATCACAACCACAATCAATCGGAGTCCAAATCTCAACCACCAATTTCAGTCAACAATATTACTCGCAAATTCATAAACACCAATTTAAATATGCTTATTAATCATTATTATCCATATTTTTAAATCGTAGGACTCAGATCGAATCATCATAGTCCACCGTCGGCTCGCCGAAGCTCATTGCCGACGACGATAAAATTTACGGGTTCCTGTTTATACCGGGCATCCTAAGTAAATTCCATCGATTAATTATAATTGCTTTCGCATGATAAGTTTTATTTCATAAATTCATTTAAATCATTATCCTGCAGAAAATAGAATAATAAAATTGATAACAGAAATTCACAAAAATCCAATGCGTGTAAACACGCACCAATAGTCAGGGGAGGGGGAACAACTGGAAACAAGCACAAAGCGAAGTAACCAGAAACCATAGCCAGAAAAACATGAATCAGGCGGCTACACGGCGGTACCGCCGCACAACCACCCAACCTACAACACCAAACACGCAAACACGATACTGAACACACACAGAGAGCTCATATATATATATATATACATATACACATAGCTGCACATACACAACTCGCCGCCGCCGCCACACCGAAAAACCGACGGCGGCAGCGGCCAAAACGGAATAGGATGATAGCAAATAAAAGGAGATAGGCGGCATAACAATTACCGGAAGAAGAAGCAACTGAGGTAAGAAGAAACAGGGAGATTCCGGGATAAAAAGAGAACAATTGATTGTAATGGAAAGAGAGTCGAGAGATATATTTAGGAGAAACAATGAAGTGAGGAAGAAAAGAACGGGTGAAATCCGATTGGGCTGTCCCCCCTTTTTAATCTTTTATTCTTGTTTGTTTTATTGAATAATCCCCGCAACTAATATACTATCTGACCCGCATTTTAACTATTTAACGAACAATTCACAGGTAATTAAAACCTGAACATTAATAAAATATTTTATAAAATATCCCAATTAATTAAAAGTTATTTAAAATAATTTTTCTATAATTTGAAATTATTTTTGAAATGCAACTCTTATCTGCATTTATTGATCAAATAAAACAACGCGTGGGTCGAACTAATCCCAAAAATTTCCGAAGAAATTTTAAAATTCTTGAAATATTCCAAACCTAATAAATTATGAATTTCGAAATTTTTGAAGAATTCTAGAATTAAATACTGATTCAATTAAATGCAATTAGAAAATCATTTAAAGAAAAATAAAAAATAAAATATTGATTTTTAAATTTTATAAACTCCTAAAAATAATAAATAACATTGTAAAGCAATAAAAATGATTTTAGAGGCAATCCAAATATTTATGGAAATAAATTTTGAATAAAATTACCTTTAACTATAAAACAAATAACACAGCGACACAACTAAATACACAAATGATCCTCGAACACCAACAATCACACATAACTAATAAATATATACACAAAAATAATATCTAGCTGACAGAACCCATACATATAGTTTATTTATTAATTATTTAGTAATTACACATTTAGATATTTCAGAAATGTACGAGTCGTTATAGCAAACTCATTTCTTCTTGTTCTCTCCATCTTCTCTCTTGGTGGCTAGGGTTTTAGTAAAAGTCTTGCACACAAAATCAGCCACACAAGAGATATTATATTGAGATTAATTATAACGCTTAACTAATTAGGAGTTATTATTAATTCGAAATTCCTATTTGTATAATAATTAAGTCACACTTAATTATTTAACAACTGAATTTCATAATTGATATCAGTAAATTTGATTATCATTATTTATGTAATAAATTAAGTCATACTTAATTAATATTATAAATAATTCGAACTACTTTAATTTAATTTAAATCCAATTTAAATTAAATAATCCTTCAAGCATTCTTTGTGTGTGACCCTATAAGTTATTATTAAGTTGACAACGAATTTTAAATCTAATATAAAATCGTAAACAATGAGCAGTATTTAGTAATACATCATTGCTACCCAAGTAATAATAATTGAATCGGTGTTTGATTAAACCTTTCGTTGATAATGTACAATGTAATATAATCCCTTTAACCAAATATTATAGATTACACTAGAGGCATGTAATGTGTCATGCTCATAATAGTTTAATCCAAGTTTTCTTGATCAATGAGTAGACTATCATAGCAAATCAACATTTGAGTGTGGCCACGCATTTTATAGTCTAGCTCACACAAGAGGCCAATAATATCACTCCTAAAATAGGAGGGTTAAATCTCATCTAGATCATTCATATTTCTCATACGATTCATAATATACACAATGTCCACTTTTAATGGAATCAATGTATATTAATTCTCATATAGAAATATAATGACTTCAGGTCTAAGGACCATTACATCATTATCACTGTGAGAATTACTTATGACACCACAGACATGTAGAATCTCACATCGGGTATGTTCAGCACCATGTACATTTACATATGCCTGTGTTTTTGACTTTAGGATCACTATAACTATGATCAATGAGATGTGCTCATCAGTCAATAAATACATCAGCCTTAATGCATTATTATTGTCCCTTAATAATAATACTCGACTAGGGACCTTAGGAATATTGATACTATTCTCATAATCTCATTTTTAAGTCACGTACTTAGAGATATAGAATTACATATCATATTCCAAGGACATTTATTAATCTAACGTTTATATCGCATTAAATTAAGAATTAATAAATTATAAAGGGAATAATCGATAGAACATAAATATTAATAATCCAGATGTCTTAAACTAAAACATCATAGTGTTGTATCTAGGGCACAAACACGAATAATATCATCATCTGTTGATATCATCATCCGTTGATATAAGTTCTGATGTGAACTTCTGATAGTTTATGTTGATATCATCAATTGTTCCTAACAGCAACTACAAATGAATGTCTTCATGCATGTTTTATTTCACAAGTTGAGACTAAGAAAACTGAGGAAGATCTACTTGATCCTGATTGGGTATCTGTTATGCAAGAGGAGCTAAATCAGTTTGAAAGAAACAAAGTTTGAGAGTTAGTTCCTGCAACAAAAAATAGAAGTGTTGTTAGGTCTTTAATTAACTGTAGAGGGGGTGAATACAGTTAATACGATCAATTAGACAAAGCTTCGACAGAATCAAACAGTTTTATATAAATCTTATAAAAACTTATTATACAAGTACTCTCTTAAAAGGATGAACAAGATATACTTAAGAGCTGCTAGGTTATGCGAAAGATATAACAATGTCGCAATGCATATAGTATAAACCTAAACTATGCTTTTACAGAGCACAACTACCAATGTATAAGGAATCCTATTCTATTAACAACAAGGATACCTATACAATTGCTTCTGAGATAAATTTCTCCACCGCCTTAAAATTTCTGTTTCCTTTTCCTCTTCAAAGATCAACTGATGTGATAAATACTGATCTCATCATTCGTTGACATCATCATCCGTCGAATATCAACATCCGTTGAATATCAACATCCGTTGAATATCAACATTCGTCGATATCTTCATCCGTCGATGCTTCTATTCATCATCCGTTAATGCTTGTTAATCATCATCCATTGATGCTTTTGATAGTTCTTGTTTGATATCATCAATTGCTCATAATAATCTCCCCCAACTTGTTCAGTATGGAATTATGGACAAGTTCCAATTGATGATGTCAAAAATATCTAAATGCAGGAACCAAGTATGTATATTCAATGTTGCTTCAGTGAATATCTAACTTTAACTCTTCATCTTGAACTGCTTCTTTAACTTGAGCAATGTCAGAGGTTAACTCCACTGCCTCAGCTCAGAATGCTTCCAGAAATCCTCCTTTAATCACCAGCTAGGATGATTTCTGCTTTGATAAAATTTTCTTCACCTCTGGATTTCAATCTTTGAAATTCTTTGACTTTTCTTATATCTTCTCCTTTCCTTTAAGCTTCATGTCAGCAGTTCCAATAGATTTTGATCGGAGAGATCTTTCACCTTCTGCCTGACTGATTTCCCTTATAACTATACCTTTGATTGGTCTATTAGAAAGATCCTCTTCATAAAGTACTTGAGAACCAACAACAATATCAGCATTTGCTATCTTCATAGAATTTTTTAAAGTCTTCCTCTGTTTACCTTAGTTGTTTAAGATCAACTCCAAGATTTTCCTTTTCAAATCTTCTTCTACTTACTTCAGAATCAAGTAATTGAATCTTTAGATTTTTGTAGAATAGAGTTGTCTTTCTTTCTTTAACTTTCAGAGTTTGAAGATATTAGCTTGCTTCAGCACCAGCTTCTTTCTCCAGAACACCTTGGTCTTCATCAGCAACAGTCGTGACTTGTGAAGAGTTTTCCAGTTTAGTAGTCATAGACAATTCTTCAACCCTTCACTTTTCCTCTCTTAATCTCCTTATGTTCCCCCTTATTACCTCCATCAGAATTTTCATCATTAGTACCTATCAATATCAGTTGTTTTCATTTAGATTTGACAACTTTCTCCCCCTCTTTGGCATCATCACCACACAGTAGAGAAAGAATCAGCTCCATTGAATTCTGTACTTCAGTAAGTTGATTAAACATTTGAGCTTGATGAGCTTCCAACCTAGCTTGACTGGCTTCAATTACAGATTATCTGGCAACTATTGGTTAAATTTGTTTCTGAATTTCCTAATGAGTAGTCAGCTTTGAACCAATCAATGATTCTTTAATCTGATTGATTTGAGTAGTTGTTGCTTCATGAGCTGTGTGTAAGGATCTGACAACCAAAGTAGATGCCTTCAGATGATTTAGCACATCAGGATTTGTAATCTTCTGTTCTATTATTTCCAGATGTTCAACTACACGTGTGCTGGAAATAGGATAAGTAGAATCTTTCCGATAAGAATTCCACAGATTATCATAATAATCCTGCTTCTTCTTAGCATCTAACTCTGTCATTTTCTGTTGTCGAACATGCATAGGCATATCTTCAGGAAAGAAAAGATCATTCTCAAGATCTAACATATCAGTAGATATATGAGTTTCTTTACCATCATTATATTCTTCAGTAGCAGCTAGATCTTGCATTATCTTTTGAATTTTATCTTCAGCTTCAGTATGCAGAATAAAATGAGAAAGTGATCCACTAGCTTCAAAAGCTTCAACACCTTCAGCAGTTATTTCCACAGTTTCTAGTATTGTAGATAAATGAATTGGAGCTTCAATATCTTCCAAAACTTTAGTTCCTGTAACATGCTGTGGTGAATCTGAAATGGATGAATCTTTACGAATGGACTATTGTGCTACTATATATTCAGCAACCACATGGATTATCTCATGTGGTGAAATAAAAGAATGTATCGACTGCAAGAAAGTATCAGTACTTAGACTTGCAGTGAGATTAATCGCCTTTGATACTTCAGAGTGTTCCTGTTATTCCTAGTGGACTAACAATGAGATTTACAGAAGGGGGGTTGAATGTAAATCTCAAAACTTTTTCAAGTTTTGAGCAGTTTCAAAGGCTGTGTGTTTAAGATAAACAAGTGTGTGAATTGCTTTAAGCTAATACAGACAGATATATATTCAAGCACAAAAGTACAGAACACAACAGACCTTAAAAACTTTTCTGGTGGATTTGTTGTTCCACCAGAGATGGTATTTCAGAAAATCTGTGATTCAAGAAGTTGATCACAGCTACATCCTAGTACAAACTAGATAATTTTTCTCAAGATTTTTCTAAACAGCTCTGGAAAAATTCTCTCTAATTACTAGCTTCTTCTTGGTTTATATAACACCAAGTTTTTACAAGTGAAGACAAAGATAAAAAGTACAATAATAAAATAAGTTCTCCACTTGTTTCTTCTCCATTTTACTCCAGTGCATTGTTGACTATTGCCTCTTTATACTAGAGTAGAACGGCTGCTTTTTCTGATGTTCCTGAAATAGGCTACCACATCTCAGTTGTCTCTGTCAACCCATGTGCCTCTGTTTGTAGGTACAACTACCACTTGTCAACTGCTATTTAACAGAACATCCGTTGAAGCCTTCATCCGTTGATGGCTTTATCCGTTGATGTGTTAGCAGTTGAAGCTCTATCCGTTGATGCACTCATCCGTTGAAGGATGTTATCCGTTGAAGCTTTAGAGACATCCGTTGAAGCTTTGTTTCTCATCCGTTGAAGGTCTTTAAGTTATCCATTGACACCATTTCATTTATACAAAATTACAAGGCTTGAAATATTTACAATTGGCCTTCCTATCTGCATATCCTTTAGTAGTCAACATGACTTATAATTTCCCTCAACATTTAAGAATTATATCTCAAATTCAGAGACTGAAATGTGCTACAACACTAGACTTATTTCTAAGTAAAGCTACACCATCAACGGATAGCCAAAGTGGTCTTATCCGTTAAGGCTACAAACACTAGATTTCTACTTAAGTGTTTTGTTAAACATATCATCAAACTAATGCACATTTATTCCTAACAATCTCCCCCTATTTATGTCTATAAGAATTGTAGACATAAATTCAAGGTTAACTTGATGATAACAAAACACTTAACAAATATATGAACTGAGACTAAGTAGAAATTTAAAAGTGCTGCAAAAGTGTATGTACTAGAAGGTAATTGAAGATTTACAGTGTTTCTAAGGGTGCTCCTCTAGCCTGAGCAAATCATCTTTTTCTTCTTTGATCCCTGGTTTTCTTTCCTAGCCCTTTGTCATTTTCCTCAATTTGGAGTTGGAGTTGTCTGAAGAATTCAGCTTCATCTTCATCACTGATATCCAACTTACATTGCATTTCTTGGCAATCTTGAGTTGGTCTTCAAGTCTGAAAAATCTTCTGACTCATTTATCATCTCTGAATTCCATCAACCAATGAGGTGATTTGTGAATTGCAGTTCCCCTTTCTTGAATGAGTAAGGTTCTGGGCAAAGTATTGGGCTCCCTCCAAGTTTTCCTTATGTTGGCAATCTTGTTGAGAATTTCAGTCTTGACAGTCCTGGTAAAGCCAGAATCCTTTTGTATGGCTGAAAAGACTCTGATCAAGGTAGAGTAGCCTTCATTCAGAATCCTGTAGAGAGGCCATGTTCTTTCCCCAGCTCCTTTGTATTTGAACACCAATCTCTCTGGTAGCTGTCTGTAGGCAACAATTCCCCTTACATCCTCCAGCTCATCCAGATAGAGTTCAATGTCTGAAATTTCTTTTATGTCACAGATGTGAACATAATCATCTTTAGAAATGGGTGGCTTAGGGTTAGGTTTATGTTTTTGAGTGAATTTCTTAGAGTTTAGGGGAGGTGTAGATTTGGATTTTCTTTTCTATTTCTTTGGTAGTGGAAGAGTGGTTAAAAAGGTAGGCAAATTGATGGTGTTCCAATGAATAGGTTCCTCTTTTGGGATGATTGGTTCACCATGGATGTTTATAGTGGGATCAGCAACAAAGGGTTCAGGTATGGAAGGTAGAGATTTAGTTTCTTCAGTGTTGCCTTCACTCCTTCTATGTGCCTTGGCCTTTCTTCTGTTTCCCTTCTGCCACTCCTCTTTTTCCTCCATGCTTTCACCAAATATACTCCCAAAAACCTCATCTAAGTTTGCAATCTTGTCTTCACCCCTGACTTCAATTCCTTTCTCATTTTCAACTAGACTTGACTTTAGCTTTTGTTCAAGCTTTGCTTGTGCTCTTTTGTCAGCCTTGAGTTTTTCAGCTTCTTTCTTTAATCTTTTGGTTTCTTCCCTCTTGGCTATTGAGAATTTGGGATGTCCTTGCATCACACATATGCTTTTTCCCTCTCTAAAGATAATAGCCATGTTTCTCCTTACTGCCTCATCCATGGTCTCCTTGTGTTTTATGATGCTTGTACCCAAAACTTTGTCTTCATCAGGCTTTGGAAGAGGAAAGTCCACTTCTTTCATCTGAGCAAAGTCTAGAGGGTTCTTTGTGGAGTCCTTGCTGGATCTGGTGTTGGGCTTGAGAACCATAGGTTTTAGATTCTTGAAAGAAGTCTCTCCAACCTTATTTCTCCTTTCTGGCTTGTGCTCCATATTGATTGGTTCAACCTTTGTGCTATGTTTCACAGATATTGAATTATCTTGTGTTGAGCCAAACAGCTGTTGCATCCTTTCATCAATTCTCCTCCTTTGCTCTTTCACCTGAATTTCAGCTGCTGCTAGCTGGATTAAATCAATTCCATCAGGCTTTCCTTTGATTTGAATGATTGGAGAAGTAGTGATGGCAGGAACTAGCACTTTAGATATTTGGATTTTTGTAGATGGCTCTCCTTCCCCTTCCCTTTTACTCTCCCCCTTTTTGTTAGCATCAAGGAGAGGGGTCAAGCCCTGTGCTTTTGCCAGCTGCATAAGTAGATTTGTTTGAGATTGTTGGTTGTGAAAAATGGTGGCCACAGAATCTTCAATAACTTGAACTCTGTCTTCCAATTTGGCCAGCCTCTTTTCAGTATGTGATTCCTTTTTCAATCTCAACAAAATGTTCTGCATTGTACCAAAGGGCATGACTGAATCCAATTTTTCAGAATTTTAGGATTTCAAGTCAGCAATATCTTTTCTGAGTTCATCCACACTCAGATTCTGTTTTACTTGCTGCAACTTCATGAGATGCAGTGAGTCCAAGTGAGCTGTAAGGATAGCCTTTGTACCAGCATGAGAAGTTTTCTGAATGGCCTGTTTGATAGTACTGATTTGTTTGACTAAGGAGACATTGAATTGCCCTGTTGTAGACTCCTTTGTGAAGGCCCATTCAGGTAGATTTGGAATAGAACTAGGGCCTTCATCTCCCCCTAAGTTCATGCTTCCATCAGAAGAAACAAAGTCATTATCATCAGAATTTACTCCAAATTCTTCAAATGACTCACCAGCTGTTGAAGGCATCTTGTTAATAGCAGTTTTGTCCCTTTGAAGAGATGCTGTTGTATGTACTAGATGTAGTGTCTTTTCTGCCTCCACATTGCCCTGTGCAGCCAATACTTGATAGGCTGAAACAGGATGAGTAAAAGTGTCAGCATCCAAGGAAATGTTATCAATTACAGCTTTGTAATGTTGCTGAAATTGTCTTTCCTTTTCAGCATCATTTACAATCATTGACTCACTAGCAATGGCTGGATCCATCCTTATATCTGCTGTACCTGCCTTTCTCTCATTTTCTCTATGTTCTTGCATCAGGGGCTCCCCCTGGCTCACACAACTCACTCCCTCACCTTCACCTACTAAGGTGGTACTCCTCTCACTTACTTTTGCCATGCTGGAAAAAATAGCATGCATATTTGAGCTCTCAATCTCTCCTTTTGCCTGGGAGCAACCCAGCCTCTCACTCAAATTGTCACTCCCTTCCCTCAATCCTAGAAGTGATTGTACAGTAATCAAGTCTTCTACACTTGGAATTGTTTCAGTTGTCTGTGTAGAGACTATCAACGGATGCGGAATAGCCGTTGAAGGTGAAACTGATGGTATCAACGGATAACTGCTGTTAAGCTTATCCGTTGAAGAACAACCACTTGTCAACGGATGAGTGATATCCGTTGAAGAAGGAAAAGAAGTAGAAATTGAAAGTGATATAACTGTTGAATCTGTGTAGATTGATATGAGTTTTGGTGACACAGATCCTTCAATTACATCTAAAAGAATTTGCGGGTGATCCAACAAATCATCTAAAAGATGATGATCACCTGTATTTGAGTGGGGCTCCTCCCTGAGTTGTAAAGAGGGAGAATCAGGAATTGATGGAAATAACATATCCATATCTAGAGATGGTGAAGAAGTGTGTGGTGATTGATGTGTGTTAATTGTGAGAGAATGGGGCTGTGACTCCACATTTGTTGGAGCCACATCAAACTGAGTTTGAGAAGGCATAGATACAGATGGATGTATCTGTGCAGTGTGTGCACCCTGTGTAGAAGATTGGGTTCTAGCTCTCTTTCTTCTAATAAAGGCTTTTGTTGGTGAGTGTTTGGCTTTAGTGTCCCTCCCTCGTTTGTGTGTTCCTGGTTGGGAACTATTTTCAATAGTCACATCCTTTTGGGAGGATGCAGCTAGGGATATGCTAGTAACCTTTTCAACCACCACAGCTTTTTGAGAAACTGTGGCTTGGCTAGCTTGGGAAGCACTTTTCTCTCCTTCCTTATCCTGGGGGTTTCTTTGATGTTTACCCCTCCCCTCACCACTCACACCCTGTTCACTCCCCTCAGGGTTAATGGTAGGTGTTACAACTGTTGTCTTTTGAGAAACAACGGAGGTGGTTTTCTTTGTCTTTGATTTTGAAAGTTTAGTTTTGGTGACCTTGGTAGGAATCTGTTGGGGCATTGTCACAGATTCCATGGCCACACTAGAAGATAAAGAAATAGAGGGGTTGGAGGAAGTAGGAGTTGTAGAAGCAATTACCTCACCTACCTGAGGTGCATTCATGATTGGTAAATATACCAATGACACACTGCTGTTGAGATCCATTCTCAATAAATCTGCAAGAACTCTTTTCTCTTGTGCCCAGCACTTGAGTTTATTATTCTCATTTGTAATGACCAAACCTTCAGCAACATGGTTAGCCAATAACATAAAGAATCTAGCATAATAGATGTTATTAGGTCTATTAGCTTTGTTACCTAATCTAGTACCCAATTCTAGCATAACATAGTTGCTAAAATTAAAATACCTATCAGAAACAAGCATATAGAGCATATTAACAAGAGATGAAGTTATGGCATCAAAATTGCTAATTTTCCCAGAGAAAACCTTGATAAAGGCATCCCCAAGAAAACTCCATTCTTTTCTAAGGCCTTTTCTTTTAATACTCCCTAAACTAGCAGAGTTAAGAGAATAACCTATTGAATCTAACATGCTGGATACATCATTATCAGTGTGTGGTGTCATGGCATTGTTCTCAGGTAATTTAAAACATGCTAGCAAGTCATCACAGTTAACACAGTGATTTTTACCTTTGAGAGTGAAGGAGATAGTCATATCTATGGAGTTGAACTCAGCAGTTGTCCAAATCTCCTCAACTACTTCACAGTAAATCGTTGGGGCTTCCAGCATTGCATAGCTAAGTTTACAGTTTTTGATGAAGTCCATCATTTTTTGATAATCTGAGTGGGCTTCATTCTTTTCTACCAAAGCTATGAAATTGTTCTTCTCACAGATGAACCCAGGTTGAGACATAATCTTTACTACTGGTGCCATTGTTGTGAGTAGAAATTGCAGAGAATAACTTGAAGGTTTTGCAGAGAGAAAATGGTAAAAGCTTTGAAATTTCAAGAAAGCGTAAAGTAAAAATGAAAAATCAGAAGGGCTTATATACTTTCCAAAAAAAAATAAATAAGTGATTAAACAATAAATATGTGTAAGTGAATTTCAGCCGTTTAAGAATAAACTGTAAGTATTCTGAAAACTACCTTTAAAACAAATACATACAGCTGTATGTATGAGTATCAACGATTAAGACAATAGAATCAACGGCTGTGAAACACTTGAATCGACTGATGTGATATTTCAACGGATAAGGTAAACTGTCATCCGTTGAAGAGCACTTCAGTTTTATCCATTGACGGATAAAAAAATTCCAGAAATGTATATGACTTTCAACGGATAATGAACATCCGTTGATAGAACAATTTTGACTTTCAACGGATAGGGAATATCCGTTGATGGAATAATCTATGTTAAAAATCAAATTTGTTCTTGCAGCTAATACATTTCAGGCTTCAATTCAAATTGCAATAAGGACATGAATTTTAAGAGTAATTAAGCATACCTAGCTCACTTACCAATTTTGTGAAAGTTGATTCATCAAGTGGCTTGGTAAATATGTCTGCAATTTGTTGTTCACTTGGAACAAAATGAAGTTCCACTGTACCTTTCATCACATGTTCCCTAATGAAGTGATACTTGATATCAATGTGCTTGGTCCTAGAGTGCTGCACAGGATTCTCTGTTATGGCTATGGCACTTGTGTTGTCACAAAAAATAGGAATTCTATCAACATGTAGTCCATAATCAAGGAGTTGATTCCTCATCCATAACACTTGAGAGCAGCAACTTCCAGCAGCAATGTATTCAGCCTCAGCTTTAGAAGTAGAGACTGAATTTTGCTTTTTGCTAAACCATGATACAAGCTTGTTTCCCAGGAATTGGCAGGAGCCAGTTGTACTTTTCCTGTCTATTTTGCAACCTGCATAGTCTGCATCTGAGTAGCCAATTAGATCAAAACCAGACTCTCTAGGGTACCAAATTCCTAGATTTGGAGTCCCCTTGAGATATCTGAAAATTCTTTTAATAGCTACTAAGTGAGATTCTTTAGGGTCAGCTTGAAATCTAGCACAGAGACATGTAGAAAACATTATATCTGGTCTACTGGCTGTTAAGTATAAAAGTGAACCAACCATGCCTCTATAACTTGTAATGTCTACAGACCTTTCAGTCTTATTTAATTCAAGTTTGGTGGCAGTGGCCATGGGAGTTTTTGCAGATGAACATTCTATTAAGTCAAACTTCTTTAAAAGATCATAAATATATTTAGTTTGACTAATGAAAATTCCATCACTAACTTGTTTAACTTGTAAACCAAGAAAATAGGTTAGTTCTCCCATCAGGCTCATTTCATAATTACTTTGCATTAGCTTAGCAAACTTTTTACAAAGCTTATCATCTGTAGATCCAAATATTATGTCATCTACATAAATTTGAACAAGTATACTAGAGCCATTAACATTCCTAAAGAAGAGAGTTTTATCAACAGTACCTCTAGTGAAGTGATTCTCCAAAAGGAATTTTGATAAGGTTTCATACCAGGCTCTAGGTGCTTGCTTCAGTCCATAGAGTGCTTTCAACAGATAATACACATAGTCTGGAAAATTTGGATCTTCAAACCCTGGAGGTTGACTTACATAAACTTCTTCCTCCAATTTCCCATTTAGAAATGCACTCTTGACATCCATTTGATAGACTTTGAAATTGGCATGGGCTGCATAGGCTAGAAAAATTCTGATGGCTTCAAGTCTTGCAACAGGAGCATATGTTTCATCAAAATCTATTCCCTCTTGTTGAGAATAGCCTTTAGCAACCAATCTGGCTTTATTCCTTATGACAATGCCATTTTCATCCATCTTGTTTCTGAATACCCATTTTGTGTCAATAGGACTCTTGTTCTTTGGTTTGGGTACCAGTTTCCAAACTTTGTTTCTCTCAAATTGGTTCAGCTCTTCCTGCATAGCTAATATCCAATCTGAATCCAATAAAGCTTCTTCCACTTTCTTAGGTTCCTCCTGAGATAGAAAACTACAATACAGACATTCATCTTGAGTAGCTTTTCTTGTTTGCACTTTAGATGATGCATCACCAATGATCAGTTCAAAGGGATGATTCTTGGTCCATTTCCTTTGAGGTGGAAGATATACTTTAGATGAGGTGGCCTCAGTATTGTCATGATGTGAGACAGAGTGTTGATTAGTTGAAACTCCCCCTGAGTTGTTGGTCCTTTGCAGGAACTTGGAGTTTTATCAACTGATGATGTAAATCGATTATCCGTTGATGAACTATGATCAACGGATGCTTCATTTTGTACTTCAACGGATGATGCACTATGTCTTTCAACGGATACTGCATTGCCTCTATCAATGGATGCAGAATTTTGTGCATTATCCAAGGGCATGTTTTGAATCCCTTTTGAAGTGTCATCTCCATCAGTCTCCTCTTCACTATCATCACAATATATCTCAATGTTGTCAATTTTGAGTCTTTCATGTTGTCCCTCATCTGTTAGTCCATCAATCTTTTTATCATCAAACACAACATGCACAGATTCCATAACAATGTTGGTTCTTAGATTGTAGACCCTATAAGATTTTCCAGCTGAGTAACCAACAAATATCCCTTCATCAGCCTTTGCATCAAACTTCCCTTTATGGTCAGATTGATTTCTCAGTATAAAGCATTTACATCCAAAGACATGAAGAAAGTTTAGAGTTGGTTTTCTTCTCTTGAACAACTGATAAGGAGTCATGCCTTTAGCTTGATTGATCAAAGAAATATTCTGAGTGTAGCAGGCACAATTAACAGCTTCAGCCCAGAAATATGTTGGTAACTTTGATTCTTCAAGCATTGTTCTAGCAGCCTCAATTAAAGATCTGTTCTTTCTTTCAACTACCCCATTTTGCTGAGGTGTTCTTGGAGCTGAGAACTCATGCATGATTCCATTTTCTTCACAGAACAACCTCATTGTCAAATTCTTGAACTCAGTTCCATTGTCACTCCTGATATTCCTAACCTTCAAGTCAGGATGATTATTGACTTGCCTGATGTGATTGATAATGATTTCACTTGCTTCATCCTTTGATCCAAGAAAATAGACCCATGAAAACTTTGAGAAATCATCTACAATCACTAAGCAATATCTTTTTCTTGCAATTGACAATACATTGACTGGTCCAAACAAATCCATATGTAGCAGCTGTAATGGTTCATCAATTGTTGTTTTAAGCTTCTTTTTGAATGATGCTTTCCTTTGTTTGCCTTTCTGACAAGCATCACACAAACCATCCCTTGAGAATTCAACAAGAGGAATTCCTCTAACTAAGTCCTTTTTGACTAGATCATTCATTGTCTTGAAATTCAAATGGGATAGCTTCTTGTGCCATAGCCAACTTTCAACTGGACTTGCTCTGCTGAAGAGACAAGTAATAGATTCTGCATCAGTAGATTTGAAGTCAGCTAAGTACACATTTCCTTTTCTAACTCCAGTTAGAACCACTTTGTTGTCTTTCTTACTGGTGACAACACAGGCTTCAGAATTGAAGGAAATTGTATTCCCTCTATCACATAGTTGACTGATGCTCAGTAAGTTGTGCTTGAGACCATCAACTAATGCAACTTCATCAATGATGACATTCCTTATTAAAATCAAGCCATATCCCATAGTAAACCCTTTGCTGTCATCTCCAAAGGTTATGCTAGGGCCAGCTCTCTCCTTAAACTCTGTGAGCAGGGAGAAATCTCCTGTCATGTGTCTTGAACAGCCACTGTCCAAGTACCATAGATTTCTTCTGTTTCCCTGCACACCATAAAATCAGTCAAGTTGATTTTGGTACCCAAGTTTCCTTGGGTCCATTCATGTTAGCCTTTCTCCTAGACTTCATTCCTCCTACATCTTTAGACTTAGGTAACTTTGAGTCAACCTTGATCTTAGATGTAGTTGGTTGAGGTGTAGGGTTAGTCACAGAATCATTTAGCACATTTGGAATTTGATAAGGCATGGATTGTGCAAACATGTTATTCCACATAGGCATATTGTATGGCATTTGAGGCATACTAAATGCAGCAAGATAAGGATTGTTAAAATATGGCATGTTTGCAAAATATGCATAAGGATTCTGTTGAGACATAACAGGCATAGCATGCAGAGGTGATGCAAACATTTTAGGCATGGAAGAGGGTATAGGTTTGGGAGTTTTCTTAATAGATTTGCAATTAGCAGATAGATGATTAACACTATTACAATGCACACAGCTTTTTCTAGGAGCATACTTATCAGGTGTGTAATTGTTATGTTTGTTAACCCCTACCTTCCCATTTCTATTAGATTTCCTTTTAGTTTCCTTTTTATCCTCAACCACTTTGAGCCTATTCTTTAACTGTTCTAAGGTCATGTGTCCTATATTCACCTTACTTAAATCTTTGGATGTGCTTGCTTCTTCTTTGACAAAGTTCTTGGAAGTTGAACCAAACTTTTTGTTGAGTTTCTTTAGTTTTTCACTGTTAGAAACATCTGCCTGTCTTAATTGAGGAACCTTCAACGGATGCTCCTTTTCTTCCTTCAACGGATAATTTTCATCATCCGTTGATTCCACATCCGTTGACAGCCCATCAATTAATTCCATTTTCTTTTTGTTTTTATCCCAGGCAGTCTCACAAAATGATTCAATTCCTTGGACCTTGACAATTTGAGCACTAACATCCCTAGATGTCTTCCAGGCTTTAATCACCTCTTGCTCTCTCTCTAATTGATTAGAAAGTATTTCTACTTTCTTAACAGATTCAGCTAGTTCATTTTCAACAGATATACAATGTAGCTTAGTTTTCTCTAGGTCAATCAACTTATCTTCTAACACAGCATTTCTATTACTTAAAAACAGATTGTTCTCTTTAATCCTACTATTTTCTTTAGCAAGAGATTTAAGAGACACACGCAAGTGATACAATTCAGTAGACATGTCATTAAAAGCATCATTGCACTCTTCTTTAGTAAGCTGTGTTAAATCAGTAGTGATTACCCGGTTGCTTGATGAACTAACTTCATTTTCCTCAGAATCAGCCATGAGAGCCAAGTTGACATATTCCATATCTTCATCCTCTTCTTCTCCATCAGCTGCCCAGTCTTTTTCTTGAGTAATGAAAGCCTTCTCCTTTTGCTTGAGCAGATCAAAATATTTCTTTTTGTAATCTACTTGGTCAAATTTCTTCTTTTCAGAAGTTGGCTTTCTGCATTCACTTGCAAAGTGTCCACTTATACCACAATTGAAACACTTGAACTTGGATTTGTCCACCATGTTCTTATGAGGTTTAGTGTCTCTAGTGTTTTTCTTAAATTTCATCTTTGCAAATCTTCTGGACAGAAATGCAAGATGCTCATCAATACCATCAGAGTCATCTTGGCTGGAGTTGTCTTCATTCTCAGCAACTTGCTCCTTACCCTTGCTTGATTCTGATTTGCTTGTGCCATCTTTGGAGTTTAATGTTGATCTCACAGTTTCTTGTCTGCATTCTTTCTCATTTTCAGCTACCAAGGCAACTGAACCTCCTTTCTTTCTTCCCTTCTCCAATACCTCATCCTGTTCCAGCTCTAGTTCATAAGTCTTCAAGATTCCATATAATCTTTCAAGAGTGAAGTCCTTATAATCTTGAGAGTTTCTCAAGGAGACAGTCATGGGTTTCCATTCCTTTGGCAAGGATCTTAAAAATTTAAGATTTGAATCCTTCACCTGGTACACTCTACCTTACAGCTTCAGTCCATTCAACAGCTTTTGGAATCTATTGAATGTGTCATTGAAAGATTCATTTTCTTCAAAATGAAAGTACTCATACTGTTGAATGAGAAGCTGCATTTTGTTTTCTTTTACTTGTTCTGTACCTTCACACAGTAGCTGAACTGTGTCCCAAACCTCTTTGGCAGTTGTGCAATTTATCACATTATCAAACATATCCTTGTCAAGACCATTAAACAAAATGTTCATAGCCTTCTTATCCTTGTGGACTTCTTCTGTGTCTTCCATTGTCCATTCTGCTCTAGGTTTTGGAATGGATTGACCAACAACAATTGTGGCTGTAGCAACTGTGGCTACTTTGTGGGGAATGTGAGGACCATTCTCAATGCAGTTTACATAACCTTCATCTTGGGAGAGTAGATGAAGGTGCATTTTCACCTTCCAATGGTGATAACTGTCTTTGTCAAGAACTGGGATCTTTACTCCAATATCCTTCTTACTCATCTTTGTTAGTTTCCAAGAACTTTAAACTCTTTGTGTGTCAAGAGCCTGCTCTGATACCAATTGTTATTCCTAGTGGACTAACAATGAGATTTACAGAAGGGGGGTTGAATGTAAATCTCAAAACTTTTTCAAGTTTTGAGCAGTTTCAAAGGCTGTGTGTTTAAGATAAACAAGTGTGTGAATTGCTTTAAGCTAATACAGACAGATATATATTCAAGCACAAAAGTACAGAACACAGTAGACCTTAAAAACTTTTCTGGTGGATTTGTTGTTCCACCAGAGATGGTATTTCAGAAAATCTGTGATTCAAGAAGTTGATCACAGCTGCATCCTAGTACAAACTAGATAATTTTTCTCAAGATTTTTCTAAACAGCTCTGGAAAAATTCTCTCTAATTACTAGCTTCTGCTTGGTTTATATAACACCAAGTTTTTACAAGTGAAGACAAAGATAAAAAGTACAATAATAAAATAAGTTCTCCACTTGTTTCTTCTCCATTTTACTCCAGTGCATTGTTGACTATTGCCTCTTTATACTAGAGTAGAACGGCTGCTTTTTCTGATGTTCCTGAAATAGGCTACCACATCTCAATTGTCTCTGTCAACCCATGTGCCTCCGTTTGTAGGTACAACTACCACTTGTCAACTGCTATTTAACAGAACATCCGTTGAAGCCTTCATCCGTTGATGGCTTTATCCGTTGATGTGTTAGCAGTTGAAGCTCTATCCGTTGATGCACTCATCTGTTGAAGGATGTTATCCGTTGAAGCTTTAGAGACATCCGTTGAAGCTTTGTTTCTCATCCGTTGAAGGTCTTTAAGTTATCCGTTGACACCATTTCATTTATACAAAATTACAAGGCTTGAAATATTTACAATTGGCCTTCCTATCTGCATATCCTTTAGTAGTCAACATGACTTATAATTTCCCTCAACATTTAAGAATTATATCTCAAATTCAGAGACTGAAATGTGCTACAACACTAGACTTATTTCTAAGTAAAGCTACACCATCAACGGATAGCCAAAGTGGTCTTATCCGTTGAGGCTACAAACACTAGATTTCTACTTAAGTGTTTTGTTAAACATATCATCAAACTAATGCACATTTATTCCTAACAGTTCCTGAGATGCAACAGACTGCTGTTCAGCAACTGTTCCTTGAGTACTATGAGCATCTGCAAACATATAGTAAATTAAACTTAATCTCTCTATTCTTTTAAAGTAGTCTCACTACTCCTCACACCACACATCTTGTTAGGTCACACAACACTATAGAAAGGGTTGAATATAGTGTTTATACAATCAAATCGATTTAGAACACAATTATGTACCAATAATCAAGTTTATTCAATATAATAAGCTCTGTTACAAAGTAGGTTAAACTACTCTCTCAGTGATGAACAATATCACTAAGAGCTGCTATGTTACAATGTATAATCTTTCTCGTGAATGATAACACATATAGTGTAAACCCTAAGCTGTGTTTATATAGTACACAGTTACAAGATATCTTCTAATTGATATGGGATATAATTCCGTCTCCTAAAATATATCAATCAGATATAATCTTCTTCAAGTCTTCTAGCTGTCCAACTCTTCATGCATATCTTCTTTTGTTTTAGTCCAGATCCTCTCTTGTAAATCAGCCGCATTCCTTATCTGAAGTACCCGCACTTAAGTCCTGATATAAATCATGACGGCCTTAAGTTCTGATATAAGTTCTGACTTCAGTAAGTTCTGATTTCCAGTAAGTCCTGATAAGTCCTGATATTAAATTCTGAAACTAAACAAAACAGATTAGACATGACATCACAAATATATCTAACAATTTCCCTCAACTTGTAAATTATGAAAAATATACAAGTTAATTGATTTGATGATGTCAAAAACATTTAAGTACAAATGCAATGAGAGTTTATTTAAACAACTAACTACAACTTACAGTCCTTGCAGCTTTTACCAATTTTACTTAGTCAATCTGAATCCAAAGTGATTCTTGACAAAGTTTGATATCAGCTTCTCTTCTGCATTTCTCAGGACTTGAGCTAATGTAGCCTTGACTTACTTCATTTCTTCATCTTGACTTCCAATCTGGTAGATTACAGTCCTAAGTACTGAGATGTGATTTCTTTCCAATCCATCACCAAGTCTGATTACTCTTGAATGAGATGAGTCTTTAATATAGCACATACATTTCTCTTTCAGAGTAACTTCTAGCTTAGCAGAATCCTTCTTCATTGGAATTTCACTTCCATCATCTTCAACTATATTTGGAATAAATTCTGCAACCCTTGATCCAGAGATTGTGGCTTTATCCCTTATGGTCTTCATTATGAAATTTGACCATCTTCTGGTAATCTCAGACTTTATCTCCAAAAGATAATGAAAGAATTGAAGTTTTTTTTAGAGATTTGTTCAGCACATCTGATTCTGACATTCTGTATGTTCTTCAATATTCAAGAAATAGAATCAGATTTTCTTTGACATTACTCTTATCATGAGCATCCAGTACCACTTGAACAGATATAACCTTGTCAAGGTGTTTCTGTGTAACTTCTCAAGAGGTTTGTCAGTTAATAAGAATGGATCTCTAGTAATTACTTCAACTCCTATTTTGATCTTAGCTTCTTCAGAACCTAATCCAGCTTTATCTCTTGCTTCTCTGGCTTTCAATCCAACAGTCATGAAATCAGATAGCAGTTGACTTTTCCTAGGATCTGATGGATTAACATTTTTCAATAGGAGTTTCCTCTTATCAATAACTGTCATCTTGTTCAAATCAACTTAAGCTCTGTCAGAGGTTGATGACTTGATCAGGATTTGGTGTTTCATTTATACCTTGCTGTTCTGAAATGTCTTCACTCTGAACAACTTGAGCTATGTCAGAGGTTGTCTTAGATTCTTCTGATATCTTTCTTCTTTTCAGAGTTTCAACAGTTTCATCTTCTCCAGCTGTATCATCAAAAACCTGAACCATTTTGCACATAGGTTTCATCAGGATCTGAGTAATCTTCATCTCATGTTTCTTTGTTGGTTCATCAATCTTTCCTTTCCCTTTTGCCTTGGGATCAATTTCAACTTGTGATTTTTTCTTGGGCTTTGAAGCCTCAGAAGTTGATCTTTCCTTGATCACAATGTCTTTTTCCTTAGGCCTTGGAGGTTTCTTTGCATTAAAAGCTTTAGATTTAAGATTTGTCTTCTCAGCTGCAAATCTAGCTTCTTCCTCATTTAGAGTCTCTAAATCCATTCCAGGATTATGCTTGAGAAATAATCTTTTAGCAATCTCTTCATCAAGTGTCTGAATCTTGGGATCCTTATAGTAGACAGTAGTCTCCCTTCCCTTAAGCTTCAGAGTTTGTAAAAATTTCTGAGAGTCTTGACTTCCTCCTTGAATGAGAATATCAGAACTTGATATCAGACTTTGATTATCAGAACTTGCTATCAGAGTTTGAGCATTTACAGCTTCAGAACTTGAATTCTTCTGTGTAGAAGATTTGCTAGAATAAGAAATTAGTTTCTTTGAAGAAACTTTGCTGCTTTGCTTTCCATGACCTTAACCCTTGCCCTTGCTGGGCTTTCCCTGTTCATCTTCTTTATCATCCTTCTTCTTCAGTGTTTGAATAGTAGAGCATTTGGACTTAACTACCTTCTCCCCCTTTTTGGCATCATCTGATAGGAGTAGAGAGAGAAGAAGTTCCAGTGAAGATTGGATCTCAATTAATTGAATTTGTTGAGCAGCTTGATTTTGCAAGAACTCATCCAGTTGGGCCTGCTGCTTCTCTTGAACTTTTTCAATAGCTTCCACTTTCTCATGAATTGGTCTGATAAACCTATTCTTGTCTAGCTTGAGCATCAAGTCCAGCTTATCAGCATTTTCCTGAAGTTTATCAACCTTGGCATGAGTAATGGATTGTTGACCTTGAAGACTTTTAGTACTGAGAGCTGTGACTTTAAGTTGTGTCTTAAAATCAGAATTTTTCAGCAACTCATCAACTTTTGCAATATGACCTGACAACACTTTTGAGCTGGGAATGAAGTCAGATTTATTCCACTTCTTGGTCCATTCAACTCCTCTATGAGTTTCTTCCCAAGGAACAGGAGCTTCTTCTTCAACATATTTCAACAATGCCTCCTTTCCAAGAATTGGAGCATTTACTAGAGCACTGTCTCCAGAACTTGAGAGAATCTCATCATCTTCTGACAGTACTAAAGTGTGTGTCACTGAAGGTGATTCTGGTACAACTTTATTTATTTTCACATCCAGAATTGGTGTGGTAGGAACTTCAACATTTAGTGGAGAAACATGTGGAGTTGTCTCCTTTGCTGGTGCTTCCAGATACAAGACAATTGGTATGTTCAACCTGTGAATATCAATTTCAGGACTTAATCCTGAATCTTCAACTATAACAGTTTTTTTGATTGGAGAGACAGGAGCTGTGATCACTGTATCTTGAACAGTGTCTTCATCTTGAGGTGGAGGTGGCAAAGCTTCAATCACTATTGGTTCTAATGAGATCAGAGATTCCTGATCCCCTTCCTCAGTATCTTTAGCATCCTCAGATTGAGGTTGTGCCATATGCATACCTGCTCTTATCTTCTTTGATCTGGACTTTGGTTATGAAGGTGTTGCTTGAGCAGCATCAGAACTTAAAGTTCTTTTCCTTTTCAGATTTCCAGAACCCTCAGCTTCATTCTCTTTCTGAAAAATTACCTTTTCAGCTTCTATCTCCTTCTGAAGAATTGTTTTTTCAGCTGTTATTGTCACATGTTCTGATACATGAACCTGGACTTGCTTATCTTCATTTGATTCATCTCTAAGAATCAGTTTTCTCTTTCTCCTTAGTGGAGATGGGGGAACAGATTTTGCTCTTGGAGATTTGGGTCTGGATGTTGTAGCAGATTTTACAACTGGAACCTTTTGGGAAGTACCAGAGGTTGGTTTGGTAGTAGGTGCTGATGGTTGTGGTTGAGAAGATTGTGCTGGTTGGAAATAGGTTCTGATAGTAGGCTGTGGTTGTGGTTGAGAGGATTAAGCTGGTTGAGTATTGGTAGTAAGTGCTGATGGTTGTGGTTGAGAAGATTGTGCAATATCAGGAAATTGGGTTGTATATGTGTTGGGGTCAGAGTTTACTAAGAACTGTTTTACTGATGTAGGAATTTGAAGGGGTCTTAGTATCTCTTTCTTATTATCAGTAGATAACAAGTCTGTGAAGGCCCTTTTAGCAAGTTTAAAAGGTTGAATTGACTCACTAAAGTTTTGGGGCTTATCAGAACAACAAAAACTTTAAATGAGTTGACAAAATCTAGCAAAGTAAACAGTATTTGGGTCCTCCTGCATCCTATCCCCAATAAAACCCAAAATAGCAGTAGCATAATCAAAGTGAGTTTGATTTAGAAGTGCATACCCTATTTGCTGACTCAGAATGGGAATGACATCAAAGTTGGAGCATTTGTTGGCAAAAGCTCCGGTGATGCAGTCAAAGAAGTAGCTCCACTACCTTCTGATGTATGGCCTCTTCAGCTGTCCCAGCTTGGACAGACTTTTCTTATAGCCAAGATTGGCCATCATACTCTGTAGAAGTGGTTCTTCAATCTGAGCATTAAAAGTACAATTTTCTGGCAAATGTAGAGCTTGTCGAACAGTAGACAAGGTAACCAGATGCTCATCTTCCCCAGTTGTGAAAATAATACTTGGGGACCCAGCTTCACCACCATCATCATAAACGCCACTCCTCCAAAACTCCAGTATCAGTGCCCCTGAGAGTAATTGTGGTTGGGTCAAAGCATACCCAATCTCACTGTTAGCCAGAAAATCTTGAATAAAATGAAGATCTGATGGAGCATCATCCTTTCTGAGAATAGCCATGTAGTTATTGGGGACGAACTTGGCTCCATTAAAGATGATGTCCTTGGGTGCCATTTCTGTAAGAAATTAAGTGAAAAGTTGTGTGTATGAAAGGTGTTTGATAAAATACCTGTAAGAGAGTCCGTCAGAAAATAGAGAGAAAAAGAGAGAGTAAAAGAAATAATAGATAAAGTAAGAGTAGGTAAAAGATTGTGAAATCTTTTAACTCTAATATATATACTCTTTCCACTCAACGACTCTTTTTGGAAGTAGAACAAACATTTTACACCTTGCAGCATGTAAACAGTCAAAACATTATTAGTGGGCACGATAAACATGCAGTAATTATTGCTCACATGCGGTTACCAAAATGAACACGCAACCCATTAACCAAATGATTAGCAATGTTTTTATCTCACTTAAATATTTTCTGATAATATGACCGTTACAGTAAATAAGTCGAGTAATTAAATAATGCCACGTAACCATTAGAGTTTCCATCAGGATTTGCATCAGAACTTGACTATTATCATAATTTAATGGTCATCAGAGAATGACTTCTGTACTCAAAAAGTGAATGACTGTTTCTGTGATTCTTCACACAAATACTGTCTGGTTTCTTCAGAGTTTAATCATCAGAACTTTCATCGGAACTTGTCCTCAGAATTTATGCAAATAATACTTAACTATTTATCTGAAACAACTTAATCACCACAGTAATTTTCATCATTCATATGGAGTGAGAGTGTGTGTATGTGCAAATGATCATATAAAGATTAAAGTCAGATAAACTTCAGTATATCTTAGAAATAAGTCATAACTAAGAAAAGTGCTTAAAATCTGTCTTGAATTGTGAAGTCTACTATAGAATAAATTTATGCAAGAGTCCACCTCAACTGTTTGTGCTCATTTTATGCATCTTTTGAAATTCTTTTCACAGTGGCTTCTCAGTGTAAATGAGTTACAACTGCTATCCTAATTTATGTTGTTATCAGAATATTTCTCCAGTAATCAGAGAATATGAAAAGTCACCAAGAAAAATTTGTTTTTCTAATGCATATTACTTAATACCAGCAATGCACTTGGGTCTTCCCTGTCACACATTTACTCTAGATCTCAAAGGAGTACCTGATTTCAAGTTTTCTTTTCTTTTATTCTCTTCAGATAAGTGAGGCTTATCAAGCATGTAGTTCATTCTTAAGATTTACTGACATCGGAATTTGACAGATAAGAAGCAATAATCTAGTTTGTGACTTAGTAATAAGATACACAAAGTAAATTTGACTAAGATCAAAATTAGAATTTGCTTGTATTATTGATTTCCACATAAACAACCAATTCAAACATGGGATATATATTTTGTTAAAGACTATTAAGTCAGCATCTAACAAGATAATCCTTATTGGATTGAATAGTCATAAAACATTCAGAACACTTTCAGAGTTTATAGAATCACATCAGATAACAATCAGTATTTAATATGTTACAATTTAAGCACATATTACATGGAGATAAGACAATCTGTAAATACTGATTATGAAGTCTGATGCATGAGAACAAAAACTAAACAGATTTTGAGAAAGTACCTGAAACCATTTCAAGTTCATTTACCAATCTTGTAAAAGTAGCTTCACATAGTGGTTTTGTGAAGATATCTGCTAGTTGTTGATCTGTTGGGACAAAATGCAATTCCACTGTACCTTTCATCACATGTTCCCTTATGAAATGGTACCTAATGCTGATGTGCTTTGTCATTGAGTGTTGAACTGGATTACCTGTCATAGCAATAGCACTTTGATTATCACAGTAAATGGGTATTTTATAAAATTCTAACCCATAGTCCAGTAACTGATTCTTCATCCAAAGAATATCTGCACAACAGCTTCCTGCAGCAATATATTCTGCTTCTGCAGTTGATGTGAAAATTGATTTCTGTTTCTTGCTAAACCAAGAAACCAATCTGCCTCCAAGAAATTGGTAGCTTCCACTAGTGCTTTTCATGTCTATTTTGCATCCTGCAAAATCTGCATCTGAGTAACCTATTAGCTTAAAATCTGATTCCCTAGGATACCACAATCCTAGATCAGCTGTACCCTTGAGGTACTTGAAAATTCTTTTCACAGCTATTAGATGAGGTTCTCTTGGATCAGCCTGAAATCTTGCACAAAGACAGGTAGCATACATGATATTAGGTCTACTTGCAGTTAAATAGAGTAATGAGCCAATCATACCTCTGTAGTTAGTAATATCTACTGATATTTCAATATCTTTATCTAACTTGGTTGCAGTGGCCATGGGAGTGGATATAGTTGAACAATCTTGCAATCCAAATTTCTTGAGTAAATTTCTGGTATACTTGGATTGATTTATGAAAGTACCTTCTTCAGTTTGCTTGACTTGAAGTCCCAGAAAATAACTCAACTCTGCCATCATTCTCATTTGACATCTTGACTGCATTAACTTGGAAAATCTTTCACAAAGTTTTGTATATGTAGAGCCAAAGATGATATCATCAATATATATCTGTACCAAAAGTAAGTTCTTTCCATGGTTGAGGTAGAATAAAGTCTTGTCAATTGTGCCTCTGGTGAATCCACTTTCCAGAAGGAATTGAGCCAGAGTCTCATACCATGCCCTAGGAGCTTGCTTGAGGCCATAAAGTGCTTTGTCAAGCCTGTAGACATGATTTAGAAATTTTGGATCTACAAAGCCTGGAGGTTGTTCAACATATACCTCTTCTTCTAATTTTCCATTGAGAAAAGCACTTTTCACATCCATTTGAAAGACTTTGAACTTCTTGTAAGCAGCATAAGCCAAAAAGATTCTTATGGCTTCCAATCTAGCAACTGGAACAAATGTTTCATCATAGTCAATACCCTCTTGTTGAGAGTAACCTTTAGCAACCAACGTTACTTTATTTATTGTAATTATGCCATCACTGTTAGTTTTGTTTCTGAACACCCATTTTGTGCCAACAATGGATCTGTTCTTTGGTCTTGGTACTAGGGTCCAGACTTTATTTCTTTCAAATTCATTTAACTCTTCCTGCATTGCTTGCACCCAATCAGTATCTTAAAAAGCTTCTTCCACTTTCTTTGGTTCAGTGTGAGATAGAAAGGAATGATAAAGACATTCATTTGTTATTGTTCTTCTAGTTCTGACACCTGCTTCAGGATCTCCAATTATTAAGTCAGGTGTATGTGATTTCCACTTTCTTGTAGATGGAAGTTGATCTCTAGAACTGGATCCTCCTCCATGATCCATGCTATCTCCATCAACATTTTCTGATGCTCCCCCTGAAGTTATGCTCTCTGAGATTCCAGAATTTGAGTTGGATCCTTCAGGAATTGAAGAATCAGAGTTTCCAGAATTGTCAAAATTTGGCTCATCAACACTTGATGAATCAGAACTTGAAGAGCATGTGACTGGTTCTTATGCTTCTTGAGAGTCTTGAGATGTGGTATGATCATCAGCTTGCTCCCCATGAACGGGTGCATTTTTTAGAGAAATTACCACAGTTTCAATGACATCAGAATTTAACCCGTTAGAACTTACAGGATCAGGATTTAGGTCATCAGAATTTACAGAATCAGAATTTACATCTTCATTTTCAAATCTCAGCTGATCATGATCATTGAAATCTTCAAGTCCAGTAATCTTTTTATCATCAAAAGATACATTGATAGATTCCATGACAACCCTTGTTCTTAAATTGTAGACACTAAAGGCTTTTGTGGAAAGTGGATATCCAACAAAAATTTCTTCATCAACTTTTAGATCAAATTTTGACAGCTATTCAGGATTAGTCTTAAGAACAAAACACTTGCATCCAAATACATGAAAATATTTCAGATTTGGCTTCTTTTTCTTCACCATCTCATATGGTGTTTTTCCATGCTTGTTTATGAGTGTAGCATTTTGTGGTGGAGTTCCAGATGCAGAAAATTCCTGCCTTATTCCATGCTCTTTGCAGAACTCTTCCATGGTTGAATTCTTGAACTCAGTGCCATTATCACTTCTTATTATTTTAACAGAATCTTTGACCAACTTATCCAGCTGTCTGATATGATCAGTTAGAGTAGATGCAGTTTCATTCTTCTTGTGCAAAAAATATACCCAAATATATCTTATGAACTCATCCACTATAACCATAGCCTATTTCTTCTTTGCAATGAACATGACATTGACTGGACCAAATAGATCAACATGCAGTAAGTGATGAGGCTCAAGAATTGCGGATTCAGTTTTGCTCTTGAATGAAGATTTTCTTTGTCTTGCCTTTTGACATGAGTCACAAAGACCATCAGGAGCAAATACTGATTTTGGCAGTCCTCTCACAAGATCTTTCTTTACTAGCTCATTTATGTTGTTAAAATTTTAATGAGAGAGTCTCTTGTGCTAATTCCAGATTTCTTCAATTGATGATCTGCTTAACAGATAGATTGCAGAACCATCAAAGTTTGTTGAAAGTCTGGCTTCATATATGTTACCATGTTTGTAACATTTCAGAACCACTTTGCCTGTAGAATTACTTACACCTTCACAGTGTTCTTGAAAGAAATCCACATGATAACCTCTGTCACAGATTTGACTTACACTGAACAGATTGTGTTAAATCCTGAGACAAGAGCTACTGTTTCAATTATGACATTCCCAAGATTGATATTAGCATATCCCAGAGTCTTTCCCATGTTTCCATCTCCATAAGAAACTCCTGGGCCAGCTTTCTCCATAAAGTCTGATAGCAGGGCTTTATTTCTAGTCATATGTCCTGAACATCCACTGTCCAGAACTAGGATGTTTTTCCTGTTGCCCTGCAATCACAAAGACCAATATTGGTTAGTTTTAAGGACCCTGGCTTGCTTGATCCTTTGGCCTTTTTAAGTTTTTTAGCATTTGCCACGGATTTAGTTTCAGAGTTTATGCTAACATGCTTTTTATCAGTCTTTATATCAAACTTTGCATCAGACTTTACACTAGAAGGAATTACACTAACTTTCTTTAAAGAAGGTTTTATTTCATAATAATCATAGTACAAACTATGATATTCCTTACAAGTATAAATAGAATGCCATAAACTACCACAATGAAAATAAGAATTTTGTGGTTTAAACCTAACAGACTGACTCTTAACTCCTGATCTAGGAGGTAAAGAGTTTATATCTTTATTTTTCCTGCAAAAAGAAGCAAGATGGTTAGAGTTTCCATAATTATAACATTTCTTTCTAGGAGTATTAGGAACAGGCATATAATTATTGCTTTTATTCACACCTTCTTTTCCATTCCTATTTTTCCTAGCTTCTTTTACTTTGTTCAAATTTCTAATCTCTTTCAGCTTATGCTTAAGCTGCTTCTTAGTCATTAAACCTATGTTTACTTCAGCTGGTTTATCCCGTTTTAATTTGTCAGAAGTTGACTTTTCTTTGACTTCTGTTTTAGAATCATTCATCTTTTCAGATTTTGATACCTCAGTTTTTGCAACAAACTTAACAGGATTTACCTTTGGCTTTTCAGTTTTCTTGGTAAAGTTTGGTTTAGATGATAGTTTCCTTTTTTTCTTTATCATCTAGGTAACCTTGTCCTTCTTTCTAATTTCCATTTTCTAAAATTTTCTGAGTTGTTCTTCCGGAGTTAGTCCAAGTTTTGATTATCTCCTTTTCCTTTTTCAGTTCAGATTTAAGAGATTTATTCAATTTTAGTAGTTCATCTCTAACATACAAAGCCTCATCTCTTTCTTTCTGAGTTTGATGGAATATAACTAACTCTTTTTCTAAGTAGTCATTTCTGTTTTTAAGAGCAAGACTTTCAGATTTTAATCTTTCATTTTCTAAAGTCTGATATCTAAAACTAATGAACATGGTTTTCAGATATAATCTTAGCTCAGAAATATCATCAGTATGAAAAGCAAGAGTTGAATGAGGTACCTTCAATTCAGCAGTTTCAGAACTGCTATCAGCATTTGCCATTAAGGCATAGTTCACCTCTTTTTCAGAATCTGAAGTGTCTACCCAGTTTTTCTTCTTTGTGATAAGTGCCTGGCCTTTATCACTTTTTCCTTTCTTGCAGTCAGGAGAGATGTGGCCTCTTTCACCACAATCGTAGCATTTGACATTTGAGTTGTCTCCTCTGTCAAACTTTCCTCCTTTGCCTTCAGACTTTCTGAACCCTTTCTTTTCAGAACTTCCACCTTTCCTAGAAAACTTATTGCCCTTTCTGAATTTCTTGTAGGCTATCTTTGTGATACCCTTCACCATAAGAGCACACAGTTGCATCATCTCTGCATCAACATCCACTTTAGATAAATTTTCAGATTCTGAATCATCATCATCAGAATATGATGACTCTTAATTAGACTGTATGATGAGAGCCTTTCCTTTGCCCCTCTTTGAGACAACCACTTTAGGAAATTCCTCCTTAGCTTTAAGAGCAACCTTCTTTGACTTTCTTCCATGCCTTTTGCTCATTTGATCCATCTCAAGTTCATGAGTCTTGAGCATAGCATAAATTTCATCAAGAGTAGTTTTAGCAAGGTCATAGTTGTCTCTTATGGTAGTAGACTTCAAACCCCAATTTTCAGGAAAAGCTAAAAGGAATTTTAGATTTGAATCTTCAAGATCATATTCCTTGTCCACCAGTGACAGATCATTCAAGAGTTTGGCAAACATGTCATATAAATCAGTTAATGGTTCATCAACTTTTGAATCAAAGTGCTCATACTCTTGTGTGAGTATAGTCTTCCTGTTCTTTTTGATGGCTTCAGTTCCCTGGCATCTTGTCTCCAAAGCATCCCATATTTCCTTTACAGTCTTGCATCAAATTACCTTGTTTGACATGACATTGTCAATTGCACTATGAAGCAGATGCCTTACCCTTGCATCCTTGGCAATAGATGAGATGTTTTCAGGTGTGTAATCACCTTCCTCCTTTGGTATCATATTTGCTGGTTGATCAGCAACTGCAACAGAGAGCTTGGTAGGCTTATATGGTCCATCATTAATTCTATCAAGGTATTATGGATCTGTGGCTTCCAGAAACATAGCCATCTTTACCTTCCATATAGGATACTCAGATGCTCTCAGTATGGGAACCCTAATACTCTCATATCGACCGTGTGTTTGATTGTTTTGAGCATCTTGAGTTTTGGTGGGCTTAGGTGGAGTTTGTGTTTCTTCAGACATGATTGTAAACTGGATCTCACTGTTTGTATATCAACAGAGAGGCTCTGATACCACTTTTTAGGTCACAAAACACTATAGAAGGGGGTTGAATATAGTGTTTATACAATCAAATCGATTTAAAACACAAGTGTGTAACAGTAATCAAGTTTATTCAATATAATAAGCTATGTTACAAAGTAGGTTAAACTACTCTCTCAGTGATGAACAATATCACTAAGAGCTGCTAGGTTACAATGTATAATCTTTCTCGTGCATGATAACACATATATTTTAAACCCTAAGATGTGTTTATATAGTACACAGTTACAAGATATCTTCTAATTGATATGGAATATAATTTTGGCTCCTAAAACATATCAATCATATATTATCTTCTACAAGTCTTCTAGCTGTCCAACTCTTCATGCATATCTTCTTTTGTTTTAGTCCAGATCATCTCCTGTAAATCAGCCGCATTCCTTATCTGAAGTACCCGCACTTAAGTCCTGATATAAATCCTGATGGCCTTAAGTTCTGATATAAGTTCTGACTTCAGTAATTCCTGATTTCCAGTAAGTCCTGATAAGTCCTGATATTAAGTTCTGAAACTAAACACAATAGATTAGATATGACATCACAAATATATCTAACACATCTTATGACTTTTATAGTCAGAGCTTCCTCACAAGGATTACTAAATCCTATCTCTCATCTACCTCTCCTTTTGCCAGGAAGGATCCTGCCTCTCTTAAATTCTGTTTTTCTCTCAATCTTTTCACACATCTCACAATAAAAAGGCTCAGAAAGATTGTCCTATAGAAATAAGAGGTGGTTAAAGAAGGGTGATCTGTGATCATACAACTAGAGGTAGTTCTTTCTAAGGTCTAGATGTAATCATATCAACATGATTCATATCATGAAAAGTATACTATAAATGCTGAAAGAACTAAATCAGTATTTAAATTAAATTCTGATAAAGTAATACCAGTATTTATACCTTGTGAATTCACAATTAGAGTCACAGTAGATACTGTGGTTATGATAGTTGTTGTTCATCAACAATGAGAACCTCCATTTGAATTGGAGAGGATTTGATCAGGTCACTGTCATGTACCATGATCTCAAACCTTTCTGTTCTTTTTGCAATGAACTTCCACTTGAAATGTGTTTAATTAGCTATCATAGAGTCTTCAGTAAAGACTGATGAAACCTCTATGTCCCTGATAGTATTATCAAGATCTACCTCAGCAAGTAGTCTCTAACCAACTAAATGTTGTTTCCGAGTGGTGAACATAATTCATGAATTATGACACTTGATGTTTGGCAACATTTGAGAAAAGAATTCAAGTGTTTCAGTTGTAAGAAGAAATTTAAGATATAAGATATTTGAATTTTGAGATTGAGTGTGGACAACTTTCTTGATCAGAAAAGAAAGTTTCAAAAGATTTTTGTGAGCAACACTTAAAGATTATAACCCTTAATGATTAAGAATTAAACCTTGTCTTAAATTTTCTTCTTTGATTACCATTACTTCCTGTAGCGCTTAATCTGTACTGAATTGGCCACATATAGCTTAAACAAAGATCAGTTAGTCATATGAACTTTGAAAAATATCACAAATTTAGCATGTAGTACTGATTTAACATTCAACATTTAAGAATATTTAAGCACACATTCAAGAAGTAAACAAGTAGTAATGCAATGAAGCAAAAGAAGGGAAAATATTTTTATTTATTCATGAAAAAGAAAAGTACAGGGCAGAAACAAGAAAATAGTCTTAACAATATTAGACTATTCTAGAATCTATCCTAACTTTTTCTTCTTCATCTCTTCTTGCTTCTTCAGAGCTCGGTGATGATAAACTCCCAAGATGGTTATTGCGAGAGAGATAATCTTCTCTTGCAACTCCAGTTTCTCTTGCTCAGCCTCCTTGGCTAAGCGCTCTTCTTCAAGACAAGTTTCTATCGGGAAGAGCTAGAAATTCAACCTTTGTTCTTCTGGCAGCTTCTCATAAACGGATTACGGAATATCATGAGGACTGTATATTAGATTGTTTATCTTGACTTTACATCCCCGGGGTTCAAAATAAACATGATTATTATCAAATAAAAAGTCTAGGTAATAAATACCATCACTAGTGCGAGTGCAAAACTGTCGTTGAGCAATGAACATTTTGAGAGGATGAGAATCTGAGTTTATTTTGGCAAAAAGGTTGAGTGTTTGGAGAGAAGAGTCAGTCAGAAGTGTTGAAAGTGAAGGGTTATATCTATAGAGAGAAGATGGAAGTGGAAGAAACTCTTTGAATGACCAGCAATAATTACACATAATAAGCATACACGATTACGCGTATCTAGGCATGCCAAAAGTAATCTCTCTCTTCATATTCATATTCCCAATGTAAATACTCAAGTATCAACGGATACTTGCATCAGTAGCTAACCCATTTGATCAATCAAAAGATATTCCACATACTCACTGATTAATTAAAAATATTGTTAACAATTTATTTTGAATAAAATTCAAAATAATCAATGAAGCATCACAGTCAAACATGATTTGACCATTATCAGTATTTTAATTACTTCTATCAGGATTTATTAACTACTGACTTAAACTATTAGTCAAAACAAGTTTAAGTAACAACAGAGTTTATAAGCACAATCAGTAGTTTAACATGCAATTTCACATAAGATTATTTAGCATAGATTGCATGTTATCATGGTATCAAGCATTTAGCATAAAAATCAGTATCTAACAAGTACTGACAAATAATAAGATACCATGCTTCAAAACATATCAGCAGACTTAATTATCAGAGTTTGAGAACTGCCCTAAAATCATTCCCAATTCATTCACCGGTCTTGTGAATGTGGCTTCACAGAGAGGATTGGTGAATATATCTGCTACTTGCTGATCTGTTGGAACAAAGATCAATTCCACTATACCAGCTTCCACATGTTCCCTTATGAAATGATATATGATACTTATGTGCTTAGTCATTGAATGTTGCACTGGATATCTTGTCATTGAAATAGCACTTTAATTATCATCGTATATAGGAATAGAAGAATAGTCTAACCCATAATCCAGCAGCTGATTCTTCATCCATGGAATCTGAGCACAACAACTTCCTGCAGCAATGTATTTAGCTTCTGCAGTTGAGGTGGCAATTGAGTTTTGTTTCTTGCTGTAGCAAGAAACTAATATGCCTCCAAGAAATTGGCAGCTTCCAGAAGTACTTTTTATGTTTATTTTACATCCTGCAAAATCAGCATCTGAATATCCAATTAGCTTAAAGTCTGAATCTCTAGGAGACCATAATCCCAGATTTATAGTGCTTTTGAGATACTTGAAGATTCTCTTTACAGCTAATAGATGAGGTTTTCTAGGGTCAGCTTGGAACCTTGCACAGAGACAGGTAGCATACATGATATCAGGTCTACTAGCAGTCAGATATAAGAGGTATACAATCATACCTCTATAGTTAGTTATATCTACTGAAGAACCAATATTTAAATCTAACTTGGTTGCAGTGGCCAGAGGAGTTGATGCAGTTGAGCAGTCCTGCATTCCAAATCTTTTGAGTAAGTTCCTGGTGTATTTGGCTTGATTTATGAAGATCCCTTCATTAGCCTGTTTGACTTGTAACCCCAGAAAGTAACTCAACTCTCCCATCATACTCATTTGATACCTGGACTGCGTTAGCTTTGCAAATATCTCACAGAGTTTATCATTAGTAGATCTAAAAATGATATCATCAACATATACTTGTACTAATAACAAGTCGTTACCATGGTATTTATAAAAGAGAGTTTTATCAATTGTAACTCTTGTGAAACCACTCTCTAACAGAAATAGAGCAAGTGTATCATACCAGGCCCTTGGAGCTTGCTTCAATCCATAGAGTGCTTTATCCAGAAAGTAGACATGATCTATATACTTTGGATCAATGAATCCTGGAGGCTGTTCAACATAAACTTCCTCTTTGAGTTCTCCATATAAGAATGCACTTTTTACATCCATTTGGAACACCTTGAACTTCTTGTGAGCAGCATAGGCAAGAAAGATCCTTATTACCTCTAGCCTTGCAATTTGAGCAAATGTTTCATCATAATCAATGCCTTTTTGTTGTGAGTAAACTTTTGTAACCGGTCTTGCTTTGTTCCTTGTAACAATGCCCTCACTGTCAGTTTTTTTTTCTGAACACCCACTTTGTCCCAACTACTGATCTGTTCTTTGGTCTTGGCATCAGAGTCCAGTTGTAGAGCTTCTTCAACCTTCTTAGGTTTAGTTTGAGATAGAAAAAAATGGTAGAGACATTCATTCTGAGTGGCTTTTCTTGTCCTTACAACACTGCCAGGTTTCCAATGATCAAGTCAGGTGTGTGTGACTTAGACCATTTTCTTGCTGATGGAAGTTGACTCCTTGATGAAGAACCTCCCCCTTGATCCATGAATTCTTTGTTATTCCATTGAGTAGTACCACTGTTGTTTCCTGACGCTCCCCCTGAATCACTGTTCCCATTGTTATCAGTGTTTGGTTCACCAGAGTTTGAGGAAGATGATTCTGATAATCTTTCTACCGAATTTCCTTGAGATGTATCACTTGCAGTAGTCTCTGGATTTGAGTCATATTGCTCCCCCTTAACATATGCTTCAGTGTCAGAAGAATTTCCACTGTTTTGTGGAATCTCAGAGCTTTGAGTGATATCAGGACTTATTGTATCAGAGTCAAGATTTAAAAGTTCAACATAAGGTACTTCATTTTCAAATCTCAACTTGTCGTGGTTATCTGCATCTTATATACCTATTATCTTCTTATCATCAAAAGATACATGTATAGACTCCATGACTGTTATTGTTCTCAGATTGTAAACACTAAAGGCTTTTGTAATCAACGAATATCCTACAAATATTCCTACATCAACTCTTAGATCAAACTTGGTAAGCTGCTCCGGATGAGTTTTGAGAACAAAACACTTACAACCAAATATATGAAAGTATTTCAAATTTGGATTCTTCCCTTTCACCATCTCAAATGGTGTCTTTCCATGCTTGTTGATCAATGTTGAATTCTGTGTAAAGCACTGCATCATAGATGACCTATTTGCACGTTTTTGTATGGTGTTTCCTTAGAAAATGTTGCAATAAGTATGAAATTATGACCCTATCACAACACCCTGATTTGGGTGTTACTATAGGCATAGAGACATGTTGCTATAGCTCAATACATCTCTAGTGTTGGCATAAATGTCTTATATAATGCAACCCCACATGGGTGTGTTGCCATAGACAGCTGAATAATTTTTTTTAAAAACAAATTAACTCAAAATTTAATTTATCTTTAAAAATTATTAATTTGAAAAATATTATTTGTGGAGTTTCTTATAATGTAAAAGTCCGAAAAATAAATAAATTATTCATATTCTATAAATATCAAAATATTTAATTTAAATTTAATATTAAATGAATATATTTTAAAAATTAGTTTAAATAAAATTAAAATATCAATTGATATCACTAAAATATTTCTTTATAAAAAATAACAGATGTAATAGTTTTAAATTTTCATAAATTAATGAAAGTAATAAATGAATTATAATAATTATAATATTTGTAATTTAAAAAAGAGTTTGATTTAAAAAATTAAAAATAATTAGTATGGATCGGATTGCTTAAACAATTGGGCCTGAAAGCTAACATTCTGATAAAGCGGGAAGTGAAATATTGGCATAAAACAGAGGGAACATATTCACTCTCGTTTCTACTAAAAAAATTACTCGCCTCTCTTCATCTTCGGTCACTCGTCTTTCTGTCTGAATTAGGCTTCTACCCCTAGTTTCTCACCGCGGTCTCTTTCTATCTAATTTAATTTAAGGATAAGAGAGACTGATTTGGGATTATAGTGTTCAATTAGGGTTTGAGATTTGAGGGTAGTTTCGATTTTAAGGTATGTTTAGCCCCAGGTTCAGATCTGTTGCTGAAATGACTGGTAGTTTCGATTTCGATTTTATACTCCCACTTCTTGTAAGAAAAAGGAAGATTTCGTTGCTCTTCCTTGTATGGATAAACTTCGTGAAGAACTTTCTTGTGCTGTAAGTGCTTTTCCGGTTTGCTTATGTTACTCTATCTTGTTTTCGGTCATTTTAATTTTGAATAATGGTGATGTTTGTAAATTTGAATTGTCGAATAAAATTTACTTGGCAGATCTGTCTAGAGATTTGCTTTGAACCTAATACAACTCCATGTGGACACAGGTACAATCATATAATCATTTTTTGGGACAAGTAGTTGTTCAATTTTGGCTAAATTGAAATTTGAGAAATCGGGCTTCTGGAATATTGACAAGAAGAGCAAGTGAAGATGCTAGAAATAAGGCACGGATAAGAGAGTAGCACTTGGCTGTTCAAGATGAGGATGCTGCGTTGGTATTGAGACTATAGAGAGAAGAGTTTATGGAAGCTTTTAGGCCATCTGATGAAAAATCAGCAGCACCACAATAATAAAGAAACTCCTCTACTCATGTGGCTAGAGCTAATTTGAGAGCTATAACATCAAGAGCCATGAACATTCGTGTCAGGCACTTTCAAGTTACTTATATGTGGCATTGCTCCTTTATCTATTTATTTGAAGTTTGTGAGCTATGTCTAATTATAGTTGTTATATATTTTTATATAAAGTTTGTGATTGTGTCTATTATGTTTGTGATATTATATTATTTGTTAAAGCATCTAAATCTTTGCAGATAATATTAGCTCTCAGTTGAAGCTGCATCATTATCACACAGGTAGGGAATCAAGGGTTGTGAGAGCCCTCACACTTTTAAAAACTCATATTTGTAGGTAAGACTATAATTTAATATGTTTGTCTTTGGCATTATCAGATTTCTATGGTGAAGGGATTTATAGTTAATAAAGGCCTCACCTTTTTGTAAATTTAGCTATCAAGGTCATGTTTCAGCTGCATTGGTGCTTGATGGAGTTGATGTCACTGGTCCACATTTACACATTGTGAGTAGGGATTGGGTTATTGACATCTAATATATATGTATTTGATAGTTAAAAAAGTTGTAATTGTACCTTATGATTTTTATAACAGATTTACCCTCATGGATCAACTGATTCCCTGCCTTTTGTTATAATGGGATCTGGTTCACTTGCTGCAATGGCCGTTTTCGAATCTAGATACGCCGAGGGGATAAATGTAAGTAGTGTGCTTCAGAATTGTCCAACATGAGGACCGTAGCTCCTCCTGTTTAGTTATTTTGGGTGATAGTAGCCAGCCTTATTTCACATCAATCAATCACAAGTGCACATGTTATATTGGTTATTTATATATTTGCAGAGGGACGATGGAGTTGCTTTGGTACGTGATGATATACGGTAAGGCATATTTAATGACTTGGGAAGTGGAGCAATGTTGATATATGTGTTATAACTAAGATATGATGTTGATCCTTCATGGAACGATAATTTGCAACCTACTCCTTATCAACCTCCCTGATCATATGATTTGTTTGTACAAGGGTACAAGGAGTGTAATATCCCGTATTTTTAGAATTATTATAATTATTATTTGAATATATATATATATATGCTTTTATGATTTAGAAGGAATAAAATGGTGGATATTTTATTCATGTTTGATGAGTTGGTGTTATTAAATGGTAATGTGCTAATTGTTAAATGTTATATGGATCCGTGTTAATTTCTGAAAATATTAACTTAAATGTATTATTTTCAAAAGTTATTTGAAAGCCGATCTTATTGATATCGGTAAATTGAAATTGTTTTGTAATATCCGGGAAATATCGTGCAAATATTTTTATCATTAAATAATTATTATGTGATTATTATGGGAATTTTGGTGAATTATCTGATGATTGATATTTATATTTGGGTGTTTATATGTGATAAAGTGTAAGTATTTTGATTTTTAATATGTACAGAATAAAGTATAGATAATTATGGTATTTTTCTGGTAATTTTTTGGAGTGTTATATGATTTTGTAAGGATTTATAGATTTAATAATTATTTTCTGAGAACTATTTTATAAAGCCGGGAATCGTCCAACTTCAACCGTTTTTGCGTTTTTACAACCCGAAACTCTTCGAAAAACTCCTTCCTAACCTAATCTTAAAATTCTGAACATTTTCCTTATTTTGACTTTTTCGATCCGGATTACAGTTTGACTCGTACGAGTCCCAGCACAAAACTTTCGATACGATAATCATTTCGGTAGATCAATAAAACCCGTATTCTCGAGAGATGGGATATTTTTACATTATTTTCTCATAAGGTGTTTTATAAGAAGTTCGGTTTTGATAATTATCCAAATCTGGTATTAAATTGTATCATTTTTATAGTTACTTAGCGGCTAAGTAATCTAATTTTGGATCCGATATATAAATGTAAATTTAGTATTAAATTCTAGAATGTTTCAAAAATTATGAAACTCATATTTTTCTAACTTTGAAATATTTAGAGAATTTTAAAATTATTTCGGAAATTTTTCCGGTTTTATTTACCCGCACGTTTGTTCGTTTAATCGTAAAATGCGGGTATAGCGCATGAGTCAAAATATTTTAAAAATTATGAAAATTTAATTTTATTAGTTTTTAAATATTCCGAGAATTTTAAAAGTATTTTGGTAATTTTTCGAGTTAATTTTACTCGCAAGTTTATTTGTTAAACATCGTAATGCGGAACAAAATTGGGGCTTGCAGGTGGAAATAAAGATGCGTGGCATTATTGTGAGTACATGTTAAAATTGTGTGCTGCCTTTCTACGCATGTCAGCAGTTAATTTGTTAAAAAAAATACAAACCCCCCAGTACCCCCACCCCCCAGGCGCCATGCACCACCCCACCCCCAATCCCCTCCCCGCCACCCGTGCTCCCCTGTTAATCCCCCTTCCCTTTCCTTTATTTATGTCTCTCCTCTCTCACTATCGTATGTATTTAATTACATTTGATTTTCAAAAATTCATATCTTACGATCCGTTCGTCCAAATTTCAATTATTATATACATAAACGATCAGCGCTTCGATACCTACGCATAGGTATATATTGCAAGATTTTGAGAAGAAAATTTGCGGAGCATATTTTCCGTTTTAATTTATTTTCGGGGCGTAGAAAAAGAGTTTGGCGGCGTTGATTACTCCACATGACATTTCAGCATGTGTATTTCTATGGCTATGTGTGACGCCCTCAATCTCGGGGTTAGGAAATGAGGACCCTCACACCTCTAATTTACTAATTAAATAAGCATAAACCTCGATTAGCAACTGACAGGATCAAACAGTCATACATTATAACTTACAACCCCAAAATAAAATTTAATAATCATATTCGATCCCGGCTTGGAACCGACAAATGACCCATTGTATCTTTACAACTCTCTAGTTAAGCGCTTGCTCACTCAAAAAAACTTTACTACCTGCTCTGGCAACCAGAAGCCCTCAACACGATAGGGACCACCAGGTACGCTCTTACGAGCAGTGCGCCTAAGCCTAGCCATCTTCTTGCTTAACTGCCATGGTTAGATTTAAATAAAACATATGAGTATAAAACTCAGCAAGTAACTATAAAGCAGTTTTACAATATCAAAATCCATAATATACTTTACCAATCTCAGGGCATTCTACTTTATCAGATCTAGGTGGCAGATTTCTATCTTTCGGGTTAAGAAAGGGTTATGAAGGAAAAATTTGGGGCTTTCAAGGAACAAGGCTCAAAGTAGGGTGAGAGCCGACATTCATCACAAATCATTAAGGGATCAAAATAGATCTTTCAAAAAGGAAAGCGACAATCTTTTCATTATATGGAATCAATTATATGATCAACAGAATAACAATCAGGGTTCACGAGTTATAAGCTTCACAATATCACAATCAACTCTTTTCAAAGCAATATAAACCATTTTCATTTTCAAAGAATCAATTACTGAGTAGGAAATTTCAATTCCTTTTAAAATAATCAATATGGAACCCTTGATTGGACCACTTTATCTTTCATTTCATTATAATATGGGTGATCAGCCTGTAGCGACCTCCATCCTGTCTTTGAGGTACCAAATGGCATAATTTCAGCCTTAAACTGGACTAGCCCCGCTAGCCTCTTACTATGACTGGACTAGTCCCACTAGCCTCTTACATCCCAATCTAATCCATCAGGAATTCGTTTGGAAAACCTTGAGTTGGAAAAAGTAGGTTTTCTAAATTCATTTTATCATTACCAAGAATATGAAATCATTCGGACTCTTTCAAGTCGAAATTCATTCTTAGATTCAATTTCAAGAAATCAAAGTTAAGGAAATGAATCAAGGATAGGAAGGTGCAATTCTAGGGATCTTGAATCAATGATAACAAGGTACTTAAGTTAGAAGAATCAAAACTGTTTCAAGGATCAATAGGGAATATGGTGATCTAGGATTGTAGCATCATTACAAGGGGTTCGTAAAGGTACTTATAGGGTTTATAACAGTTCATGGTATATCAAATAAGTAGAACAGGAAAAAGAGTTACCACAGGGGGTTGGATCAATAAGCTTATCAATAACAGTTTTACAAGATCAAAGACAGGGTATCTCAAATCAATAACAGGGGTTCATTATTTTAAAAGTTCAATACTTTACATGGCATGAACAATATCCTCTCTATAACCATTTATACAAATAATTAGAGTTACTTTCTTGAATTCGCTTTCCTGAAGGTTGAACTACTGCCACCTAGTATACCCTTCCCTTTCCTAGCCTGAATGCCCTCACGCTCCGAATCTACAATAAAAACCAAACCCTTAATCAGTTTTCAACTCTCGTTCCCGGAACGTTCACTCAATACGATAGCTCGGTTATACTCTTGACTCGAACTATACGAGTTTAGCTTATATACACACATGCAAATAGTACATAACACATTCTTTTCTCGTAGCCTCTATATCTTTATATACTCAATAATCAACTTATACTCGCTTTAATCTCGACTATTCTTTAAATCAAATGATTATAACACATACGAGTACACGATTCATACACAACTAAATCTTTACGATTATAACTATCACTTATAGCTTTTAAAATCAATCGTCTTAGTTCCCTTTTTCTTTTATTCCTTAATTCGAACCACATACTACAATCAAACAATCAAATCCATAGACATTTACATATACACACCCAATCATTCTTTCGATTATCAAAAACCAAGTTTCATTCTAAGTTTATATGGCCTATTCGGCCTTCTTGCAATTACCAATCACAAAATCAATCAAATACTCGCTTAGTTTGTATAAACACATACGCATTCAAAAACCTTTAAAGAATCATTTTCCTTTCTTTCAATTTACAAAAACTCGAACCATAAATATATATATACAATCAAATTTCTCAAAAATTACACCATGCAACTTTAGTTCTAGCATAATCCACATTTAAGCTATCACCCTTTTCTTTATTGATAAAATTCGAACCAAATCATACATATATGCTCACATGCAAATCAAATTTATCTCTTAATTAAATAAAACACTCATTTTTATCACAATTTTCGAATTACACATCAAAACATCACTTAGTGACTCAAGCTTTAATCAAATTTTCCAATTAAACATGCATGCATTCACTTAGCATCAAATCAATCTCTTTTAGAGCCATTTTCCATTCGGCTAAAATCATAAATCACAATTCAAGGACCAAACAATGACATGCATCACTAGTTCTTCTTTTAAACCAACATGCAATCATATTTCTCACTAATTAAGCTTACTTTACACTAAGATCAAGTCACAAAATCTAATTCCCCTTTTTATTAGTACAAATGCCGAACCAAAACCCCAACATACAACCCTCAAACTTGATTTCTTAAGCATCCAATCAATTACACAAGTCCAAATACTTTTATAGCAATCCTTTTATCAATCAACACACTTAAATTTCAAAGGAAGTACAAAACCCTTTTTGAACTCTTCAAGAAACCAAGACATGCAAAGGCTACATAAAATTTTTAAAGGGCATAAAGTTCAAAAATCACATTAGTACAACTAACACATCATTTTCTTAAAATCCCATCGGCTCTCCTTGGATCATGGCCGGTGGTGGTCGAACTTAAGAGTGCCCATAACGGGTCTCCTCTTGAGTTTAAGCCACAAAATCTCTTGAATCTTCTCTTATGATCATATATCAAGAAATCGTATTTCCTTGAACACAATCATGGAGATGGAATCCATGAAACTTATATAAACACTTACATGCAAGTGGTGTTTGAGTAGTATATCGAAAATAGAAGCTATGGATGGTGAGACCTTTGAATTTGGGTGAGTATTTGGTGTTGCATGCAAGAGAGAGAAGAGAGATGGGGAGAGAGCCGAGAGAGAGTGTTCGAGAGAGAGGAAGAAAGAAATAGAGGGAGAGAGGGGTGCTCACAGAAAGAAAGAAGAAATAAGTGGGGGTGAGTTTATATTTGTATTAGGGCCAAGGGTAGTTTATTAATTTACTAATTCCCTTTTTGTTTGATTTATCCTTTCTTTTTACTCAAATAAGATAGAAATCGAATATTGAATATATCCCTCTCGGAAAGTTGAAAATTATTGCGAATGAAAATTTTAAGACGTAGATATCGAAATTAGCTTTCCAACCATTACTTATAATAAAATTTTGAGCGTACGGTTTATTTTATATGATTTTCACAAGTTTGTGCTAAATATAGCATTTTATCACATAAAAAATCAATTTAAAATGCAACGATCATGTAATAAATCCGTCCGTCATTTTTAGAAAGTCTCTAGGACTATTTCGAAGATAACAGAACAAATCTCATGCCTTTATCTTACTCAGATAATTTTATAAAAATGCGCGAAGGTTAAATAAACCTTATTTAAATCAAATAATTCCCTTAAATCCATAAAAATATTAACAGATCACGTAATCATGTATACAGAAAAGCAAGCACATAAATGAACACATCACAAATCATGACTGATCATAAAAAATTTCTTTCTTTAATATTATTCCTTTCTACGTGTACCGGGTCACGTTCAGCCTGACGGCCCGACGCTTAGCGTTTCATTTACGCTTCACAATATCGTTATCGACCGACACTTTACTAGAACGCATTACTTTACTCAAGCATTTCATTTCACATAATAACAAATAATTCACACTTTAAATACTTTAATCCCCTTTTTAGGACGGGTTTCGTTCTTCCTGACGGCCCGACAACATAGCTTAACTCCTAAGCTGACTCTTTAAATTGGAACGCTTCTAATTACGCTCCTAGATACTAATATACAGTAAGGGCAATTAATCAACACTTAATCACATAATTCATATTTACAGCACATAAATCACACTTTATTCACTTAATTACGTCGCAAAATTCTCAGTCGTCACACTATGAATTTCGGATTTTTGTGGAGATATTTTCCGGACATCAGATATTTTCCTCGGGGTGATCAGAATTTATTTTGGGTAACGATTTTGAAATTCCACCTTCGTACTTGTGTATAATATAGCATGTTAGTGTTTATATTCTTATTTCATAAATTTCAGAAGTTGTTGTAGAAGTCGCTTTTGGCCGTATTTTTCGTTTCTGGCATGTTTATACGTGCAAATATAAAGTATTGTGTGTTTTGAATTTATTGATTTTATTATAGTACAATTGGATTGTGTTGATTGAAATTGATTTTGAGGGGTATGACCCCGGGAAAAGTCCGTTTTACAAAGACGTTATTTCAAAAGTGTTTCTAAAATATTTATTTCAATTTTGAATTATTATCTTTTATTATTTTCGAAAATCATAATTTGATTCAATTATTTATAATTTGTTTTGATTTATTCTTATTTTATTCGTAATAAATAAATCGTTTGTCCGTTTAATAAGAAACGAACGCGTATAAACTCAGAAAAATATTCCGCTTTTATTAAAATTACTTTTGAGACCCAAATTATTTTGTTTCGAAAGGTCTCTTGTTTTGCGAGTCATTTATTATTCGGTAAATCATATTTTTGACCTGATTTCAGTTTTAAACGTACTGAGTCGAACCTTTTGGCGAACCGAGGCATGGGTTATATGAATTATGTGATACGTGGATTATGTGTTTATATGTTATGTGAATTACGTGCTTGCATGATTCAAGAGTCTTGTGTTTGACTGTTGTAATTATGTGTGGGCTATCGTATGGGTAGACGATAGGATTTTGACGCGCAGTTCTTCGAGTAATCATCGTTTAGACGATTAAAGTTGTATATTTTAATTATAGATGCGGATCATTCGAGTTGATCAGGACAAGACGGTGGATAAAGAGTGAAATGGAATGGTACTAGATATCTGGCTTCTAGAAATTGCAGGAGCAGCACATCAACGAATTGTCAAAAGGAAAGACAGTGATGCCATGAGATGTCAGAATGAATGATTGTGTTATTGCGAGTGTGACTAACTGCTAAAAACCCAAAGGCAAGTATCCATATCATCACTTATTGTTCAAGTGATATTTATTTTGAATCCTATTGTGCAAGTATTGCTTTCCTATTCCTAGATCAACATAGATAAATGTTTTATATGTCGCTGAATTAAGTGTTTATCATGTAAATACTCTTCTGCTATTCTATGTCCACAGTAGCTAAATGTTTTTACTTATCAAATTAATAGATTTATAAATGTTTTGGATTTTGAGGAAAATGATTTGGTTTTGCGAGTATTCTTGCGAGTATTCCTACCCAAGTGAATGGGGGAATAAAAGTTTATAAGGGTGTTGAGTATTATGACCCCTTTCAATAAAATGTTTTAAGATTGGATGGTTGCGTAAGAGGCCGTGGCGGCGGTCTAGCGTGAGCTATGTGTTATACAGGATATAACACCTTGCTAGGCCGATATGTGCCTTGGGTACCCCTTTGTTTAGTTGGATATGCTTCGACATACCGGTGTTGCTCCGCGGCTGATCACCGGCGGTAACACACCGTCGTTTAAGGATTCCAATCTAAATTATTATAATACTTTTGATAATCTTATAAGGAATGGTTTATCAAGTTTTGGTTTTGTATAAAAAGGTAAAATATGGTTTTGATTCAGTTTCTGATTTATGAGGATACTTACGTTGTTGTTAAATATCAAAGGTGGTATTAGTATAGATGATTGATGTTGACTTCAGTATGGGATGTTGTGAGCATCCAAGTTGCATTGATAAATAATTTGATATGACAACAAAATGAGTATTAATATCAAGAGTTCGGTTTTGAATAAAGGTTGTGATTTAGTCCATAATCATTGTTTCATATTATTGTTGTTTACGATATTTCCGTAAACACAGTTTTACGAGTTTTATTCTCATCAAGATTCAAAGTATTGCTGAAGCATCTCGCTTGAAAATATCAAAAGGGTTTTGAATATAATTAAGGAACCAATTATGGGGTTCCTCAACTAAAATTTTCTGATTCAACAATCATGATTTTAAAAGTTCTGCTCTATTGCAGACGTGGGTTTTATATCAAAAAGACCATATATATGTTATAATGAACTTGCTGAGCATTTCTTCCGCTCATACTTGCCTGTTTTTAAATTTAACCTCCAGTGAGGATTAGCTAGCGCTGTTTAGCCGCGTAATTCGAGGAGGCAAAGAAGAAGCTCTTGGAAGGTGGTTGGTCCAGGGTTTGCGGGCTAGTGTAAGTTCTGTTATGAAAAGTTGTTTATATTGTATTATATTATAATTGGGTCATTTTATAGTTGGGCCTAGTATACTTCTTTTCAAACTTACTAGCGGGATAGTATTGAATTGGAATTTGTTGAAAAGAATTTTAAAAGGAATTGAAATTCTTTTATAGAATTTGGAATTCTTGTTTCTAGAACTGTAACCTTAAAAGATCTTGGATTAGTTTGGGGTCATAGATGCTAAATATCTTCCGCTGTCATTTGCATTTTGATTTAACAGGTTAATTTGGATTGAGGTTTAATAGTGAGGACCAAATCCTCTAACCCCGGATATGGGGGCGTTACAAGGAGTACTTGAGAAATTATGAGATGTTAAATCCTCGTACTTTCACCAGTGAAAAAAGATACTCTTTCTCTAAAAAGACTGGTAAGTACATTTGTTATTGCCTTGTATTTGTCTCGAACATATTTATGTTCTCTAGGATGAAAATGATACGGGTCCATTTGATTGTTACGTTCTGGAAAAGTACCTAACAAGTTTAGACAAATGACCCTTAGTACTGCTATTTTAGTTGTACTGTGTCTGTGGCTTTGTGTAGTAAGCTGTAGAAATTAAAAAATTGTAAGAAGTGTTTTCTTAAGCACTGTGAGAGACTTCTCATCACAGTCAGTAGTCTTGTGATGACTATGACTATGATGTTCTGTTTGTATGTGTTGTAGCAAGTTCCGATGCATGGAATAATACCTGATGAAATGACTGGATTTAGAGCATCAATCTTGGAAGGTGTGATGACATTTGCATTGGTTTACACAGTCTATGTAGCCGTAGATCCATATTGTATTTATGCTTTATATAGTAAGTACGTGGCTTAGTTGTCTCTGAAGTAATTGACTATTTGGTAACGAGTTGACTTGAAAAAAGTATTACACGTATGTGTACATTCATATTTTTCCCAATGTTTTTTCGATTGTATTTGACCTTTGTACTTTTAAGCAGACTTCTGTAGCATTTGCATAATGTGAATTACTTTATTTTGTTGTATATCCTAATTGAAATCACGGTGATTATTTGTATCAACTACATGATTCTGTAGTACTTAATATCAAGAAGGTTACACAATTTTGATGTTAAGAACTGAATGTATATTCTTTGGTAATTCATCTAACAGTGCACATATCTAAAAATGGATATAAGAACTTGTCGGGTGTACTGGTTTTGGGAAGGGTTGGATAAAGAAGGGTGTACTGGTATTGATAATTAATTCATGTTTTTTTGTTAATAATTAATTCAACCTTTTTTTCTTATCATTTGGGTCCCAGATTGTGCAACGTGAATCATTGTCAGTAGGTCTTAAAACAGGAAGGAGGAACTATTTCAACAATAACCCTTCCCTTCCTACCTCCTCTCTAAACATACCCGCCATATTTAGAGTTAGTACCAATCTTGCATCATTACAGCCTGTTACGGATCTCGATGGATTAAAAGAAGGACAATAACAATTGAAATTACAGAGTAGTGAGTAAGTTTTGAGAAAAAAAATTACGCGTAATTGGTTGTGTACTTGTGCTTAAAAACATAGTAAATTAACCAGACACGTCAATATCGTTGAAACTTCTGTTATAAGATACATCATACTTGTTAAGTATGTAGGATTATCATTTATATAATTGTATAGTTATACTTGCATTGCATATTAATCATTTTGTCAACTCCTTTATTTTTACATTATGATGTTCTTAGATTATGATATTTTTACATTTTAATCGAATCTTATAACTCATGAGATTCACCCTTTTTCAACTCCTTTATTTATATCTGCCCTATGGTGCTCTGATGAGAAGTAATACTTCAGATTATATTTCTTCTTCGATGTTTATTAATTTCATATATATATATATTTTTCTTCTTCTTCATCTATAGGGTGAAACTGAAAACAAGAGCCAGATACCTCGGATATATGCAAACATGTGATTCCTACTGGGGCCAGAATGCAGTCCGACACAATAGACCCCAAACCAAAGGTCTCATCTCTTTATGGCTGCATTCTAGTATTATTTTTAGGTGTTAATTAAGTTCAATTGTTATTATTCTGCTCCTCCATGTTTTACCTTACCTTCTAGAACAGGTCTGGAAACCTTATATAATAACAAAGCAGAGAGAAAGATGGACAAAAGAAGAGCATCAGAAATTTCTTGAAGCTTTGAAGTTGTATGGTCGTGCTTGACGACATATAGAAGTTTTACTAGGCCAGCATGGAGAGTGAAAAGACGAGAAAAAATCTCGCATTGTATCAGACGTAAGATGCTACATCATTCAAATTTAACTCCCTGTGATGTGAAATATCCTTTTAATACAATTAAATAGGATCTTTCACATCATCAGGGTCTATAAATTTTATCCGAATGAAGTAGCATTTTACATCTGATGCATTGTTAGATATTTTTTCATCTACTACTTTCTGCATTACAGGATGGCTTGTTGTCTACTTATCTATGGTATGTTTGCTTGTTTTGATTGACAATTAATTTAGGAAATTAGATTCTTATACTTTAATATGAAAAGCCATCAGGCTTGCAGAGAGAATTTGGTTTTATATATTTTTATTTATTTAATAGGATGTTGTTGAAAAAGTCGAGGAAAAGTTTACTAGGAAGCTCTTTGATGAAGTTGCCAAGGTTAAGACACAGGAGCTGATGATACTCCTCTTACCGGTGGTCGTAGAACTTAGACCATTTATTATCTCTCTTCTACGTTATTTTCAAAGACTTGTATGCTTTTGCGGTATCTTGCACGTTTAGTTATTAGCAAGAGTACTTGTATTTCTTAAGATATGTTTTGGTATGATGGATTGTGACTGTTGGTTGGACAGAATGTAACGGTTGGATGTGTAGTTAAGACTGGTTGGATGAATTGAATTGGTTGTGAATGTGGTTGAATTTATGGGAAATCAAGTATTTGAAAAGTATATTTCATTTTTTTACAGTTCAGGTGTTGCAATAGTCTATTAATATGTTGCAATAGGGTGCTAAATTATGCACATAAATTTTTTTTTTACAACATTAAAGGTATTGCAATAGGTGTATTACCATAAATGACAAAGCGCCCCATGTGTGGGCCCCACCAGTGGGACCCAGCCACGTGTCATGCCCATGCGGGGCCCACATGTGGGGCCTATTTTTTGTCAGTTAGTATACCTATTGCAACACCATGTCTGTGTTTCTATACTCTGAAAATTATGTTGCAATTGATTTCTATAGCAACATATTTTGATGTGTTGCTATAGATTGACACTGGTGTAAGGTTAGATACCTATACTGACGGCCTTAGACCCAACACCGAAAAAGTGTTGCAATAGACCCATTTTCGCCTAAAGCAACATTTTAGGGGTCTATAACAACACATTTTTTATGTTAGTTAAAGCCATCTATGGCGTGGTGAAGCAAGCAGTCTGCACAGCCTCAGCCCAGAAGTAGGTAGGCAGTTTTCCTTCTTCAAGCATGGTTCTTGTAGCTTCTATCAGAGTTCTATTCTTTCTTTCAATAACTCCATTTTGTTGTGGAGTTCCAGGAGCAAAAAACTCTTGTTTTATCCCATTGAGTTTGCAGAACTCTTCTATAGAGCTATTCTGGAATTCAGTTCCATTATCACTTCTGATGATCTTCACTTTGTATGTTGATCATTTCTCCAGCTCCCTCACATGATCAAAAATAATGGATGGAGATTCATACTTGGTGTGTAGAAAATACACCCATGTGTATCTTGTAAATTCATCAACAATCACAAGTGCATACCTCTTCTTGGCAATAGACATAACATTCACTAGACCAAAAAGATCAACATGAAGTAGATGATATGGTTCAAGAATTGAGGATTCAGTTTTACTCTTGAAAGATGTCTTCCTTTGCTTGGCTTTCTGGCATGAATCATATAAGCCGTCAGGAGAAAATACTACATTGGGCAATCCTCTTAGAAGATATTTCCTCACAAGTTCATTGATGTTGTTGAAGTTAAGGCGAGAAAGTCTTTTATTCTAGTTCCAGCTGTCTTCCACAGATGCTCTACTAAGTAGACAAACTTATGAGTTATCAGTTCTTGTGAAGACCCTGGCTTCATACAAATTACCATGTCTCACACCAGTCAATGTGATCTTGCCATCAAACTTACTGACAATTTCACATTGCTCCTTATAAAAATTGACATGGTAATCTCTGTCACATATTTGACTCACAATGATCAGATTATGCTTGAGTCCTGCAACCAGAGCTACATTTTCATTGATGACATTTCCAACTTTGATTTTTCCATATCCCAAGATTTATCCTACGTTGCCATCTCCATAAGAAATGCTTGGGCCGGCCTTCTCCTCAAATTTTGATAGCAGGAATTTATAACCAGTCATATGTCCTGAGCATCCACTGTCCAAGACTAGAGCATTCCTCCTGTCACCCTGCAATCAGTAATTTGAATCAGTTAGTGTTTTTAAGGACCCAGACTTGCTTGGATCCTTTGGCCTTTTTAAGTTTGTTAACATATGCAGCAGAAGACTTCATATCAGAGTGTATGTTAACATTCTTACTATTAGTATTTATACATACAGAAATAGATTTTGCTTTAATTAAGAGGGTTTCAGTTTATAAAAATCATAATACAAATTGTGATACTCTTTACATGTATAAATAGAATGCCAAACACTTCCACAATGATAACTAGGGTTCCGTGGTTTATATCTAGCTGTTCTATTTCTAAACTCTGATTTAAAAGGAATAGATTTAATCTCTTTATTCTTCCTGCAAGTATTAGCGAGATGATTAGTGCTACCACAGTTTGAACAGGTCTTTCTAGGTTTATTAGGAGGGGTTACATAGTTTCCATTCTTATTAACACCTACCTTGCCATTCTTATTCTTCCTAGACCTTTTCCTCTTATCTTTCATGTGTAAATCCTTCAGCTTTTGCTTAAGCTATTTCTAAGTCATTGAACCAATGTTTACTGAGTTTATGTGAACTTGTTCACTCTTTTAAGTAATTAAGTCTGATCTAAGTGCTGAGGTAGTACTTGCCTCATGAATAGATTTAACATTATTAACACTTGGATTAAACTTAATGGTCTTTACTTGAACCTTGTTCAATTTGACCTGACTATCATTTTTTATTGGTTCTGTTATCTCAGTTTCTTTTCCACTTTTCTTATCAGAATTAGATCTAGCTGAATATCCTAATCCTGATCCCCAACAATCTTTTTCCAAGATTTCCTGAGTTGACTTCCCTGAGTTAGTCCAAAGTTTAATGACTTCTCTCTCCTTAGCTAGCTCTGTTTCTAGATAAACATTTTTTCTAACAATTTTTCTTTAACAGAAACAACATTATCTCTTTGTTTTTGAATTTCTAGCATGGAAAGTGTAATAACCCCCAAAATTTTTAACTTTTTGTAACCCTTGTGAATAGTGTTTTAGCTGAATGAGAAAACTTTTCATGTCACACTATGTAGGGGTTCTGTTATGGATATTCTGAGATTTTATTAGTACTCTATGTGGTATATAAGTGTATGTAAAGATCGTCAGAATCCAATTCCGAACACTTGGATTTTTCCCGGAAATCCACTAGATACGGAGAGAATTGAGTATAAGGTAACAAGATAAAAAGGATTTAAATTAAAGGATTATAATAGAGGATCATAAAAAGGAATATAATGTATTGAGAAAGGTTAAGGGAACCTAAGTAATAAGATCCCGGGTATGATCCTTCAAACGATAAATGAAAACGAAAGTTAAGCGAACCGTATAACAGATCAGCGGTCATTAGGCAAACAATTAGGAATTTAAGCAAAGGGATTAGAGGGAGTGATGTCACCCAACCAATGAGAAGAGGACAAGGAGGGAAAGATGACATCACAACATGACATAGGCATGACATGGGAAGGAAGGAGGTGTGGTTGAATGAGAACCACACAAATTCAAGGGCAACAAGGTAATTAACTAAATCAAACACAAAAACAAATCAACCAAGCCAAGAAAATTCATTCTTCATCAAAATCAAAAAGAAACCAAGGCATTTTTCATCTTTTGCTCTCGGTTTTTTACTATTCCAAAGGCAAGAAATTTCAAAAATTCAAGATCCAGGCTTCCTAAATTGGTGAGTTAATTCCCTAATCATCTTCATGCTTAGTTAAGGCTATATCATGAGTTTAAGCCATCAATTCCTTCTCAATCTTCTTCATTTAATCAAAGAAGAAGACTATGAATAGTGTTTTCAAGTTTTTAACTTGAAATTTTTTCTTGATTTCCTTGAAGATCCAAGCATTCCTAAAACTTCTCAAAGCTTCTTAAGGCTTCCTAGCTCCTCCCACCACTTCAAGGAAGGTATATCATCTCCAAACCCTAGATTCCTATGTATTATAAGATGATTTTGATTAGTAGGGTGATATTGTAGCTTGATGTTTGTGATTTAGAGTTTGGGATTGTAATGGTATGGAAATGGAATGGTAAATGTTGTTGTTTTGGTTAAAAGAATGTAGTATAGTTAAATTCAAGCTTAGGCATAAGTATGAATGTTAAAATTGAATTGGTTGGGGTTGTTATGATGTGATAAGGATGGATGTTGGTTGTATGTTGGATTTGAGGTTGAATTGGGTTGGTTTTGAATGGTTTTAAATTGGGAAATCGCGTAAACATAGCCGTCGTAACATCCGATTTTCTTTAGACTGTTTTTTGCATAACATTAGGACCCGAGAACCCCCTTCTAGATTATGACCATTGCCATTTCTAGATAGCTCGTGTTACGAGCTTCGTTTTGATATGTAGTTCGTTCGATTCCGATGCACGGTTTAGGAGAAACGACCGTTTCAAGTAACGGCGTTTCGCGAACGAAACTTTTCCCCTCGCCTTACTTTGAAACAGAGGTTAAAGACCAAAAAGGGTTAATTAATGTATGAAACATTTATGGTAAGTGTGTTAGGCAGTTGGTAAGACACTCGCGAAGGAATCGCTTTAAAACTCGTAAAGGTTAAATTATTAAAAATGGTGGAGCCGAGGGTACTCGAGTGACTTAAGAGAACCAGCGAGCGCAAAATAAACGTTAGAGTCTAAGTTAGTTAAAGTATAGATTTACAAGTGACTTTGGTTTAATTCCAACTTACTTGTTGTTTATAGGTTACCAGACTCGTCCCGAGCCTTTTATCACCCCAAGTCGCTCAGGCAAGTTTTCTACCCGTTATAACTGTTGTTGTGATGTATATATGTATATACATTATCTTGCGATAGATGCATGTTGGTTAATTAGCAAATGTTGCAATATATTGAAGCATGCTGCTATGGTATATATATATGCATGCCTGTTTCGTATTCTTTCCATATATATCTGTTAATTCAGTTGATAATACCTATGCTAGAGGATAGCGGTAATTTGCATAGACCCTTAGTATATGGACCCAAAGGTGGAAATATTTTCTAAAACCGGGAGTCGAGGACCCCGAGTAGATTTTGTATATATGTATATATATATATATATAATTATATATATATATGGTTATAGTTTTCAAAACTATTAATCGAATAAGGGTTATTCGATAACTTTATATTATTTATTGAATATTACTTGGATATTCGTTTGAGGATGTATGACTCCTTTATATTATTTATTGAATATTACTTGGATATTCATTTGAGGATGTATGACTCCTTTATTTTTATTTTATGAATATTATTTATAATATTCATTCGAGGTATTATGACTCCGCTTATTACTGAAATATATTCTTTATTTTATTAAAGAATAAGGTGTCAATAATCAAACTTATTTTCGATTATTCAAATAAAGATAGTACTTTTATATAAGTATATCTTTGGATATTTAATATTCATTTCAAGTATAAGTTTCAAAACTTCTACTTCAATTATTTTTATAAAGATTATTCTTTATGGGAATATTATTTAAATAATAATATTCAGACATTTTCTAAATATACTGGGGACTGATTTACTTCATTAAATCAGCTTTACTCCAAACACTCTTTAAAGTGTTTTCGAGTCTTCAAAATGATTTTTAAAAGTTAGAGCGGATCCCAAAACTCATTTTTATATTTAAGATCTTCCTTTTTAAGGGGATTTAAATACTCGCTCAAAACCTGAGGGATCCGGCTCTGTGGTGTATTTTATATTCGCAACAAGGTTGCAGTTTTGGTAAATGAATTGATTACTTACCCAACGTTCGGGAAGTAAGTCCATCTATTGAGTCGGCATAAGCAACATGGGCTCAGTGGGCGTCCATGATAGTGTAAGTGGCTCAGTGGGAGTCCATCAAATGCATAAGTGGCTGAGTGGCAGTCCAGCATAAGGTCCTATTGCGACCAAGGGTGATGACCAGTGGGGAATTCGTCCATCTACTAGTAGAAAAGGTTACTTATGGGTATTTTTGCCTGATCAGCAAGATATCTGGTTTATGCCAAATTCTTTTCCTTTCCAAATTTATTGGATATTGCAATTCTGTTCATACTTTACATGACAGAGGTTTTCAGGAAATGTATAAAGAAGATGCATATGTGGATATATATATATATATATATATATATCAGAACTAAATGAAGTATATCATAACTTCATTTCCATTAATAATATTTCAAAGATTTAATCTATTCAAATCTTGTCTTGTAGTCTCATCTATGTGATGAACTTTTGAAACTGATTGTAACTTGAACGGGGGTAGTTCAAGTAGTATTTGGGAAAGATATAAGTATTTTGGGGTATCTTGTAACTTCATCTTTTAAACTTATATCTAATTAATAATTGTCTTATGAATGACAAAGATTTTCAGAAAAACGTTGAGACAAGGTTAGATATATGAGATCACCTTGCAACGATATTTTTTTATACAGTTATACACTGGGACTTTGTGTATATTATGCATGGAAGAGGACTTCCAATATTTTGAAGTATATATGTATATATACTGAATATTTTGCGACTTCATCGCATTAAGATATCAAACTTGGTTCATTTCTTTTGACCAAGACTTTCATGAGTATTATGAGTAGGCTCATATATTGTTAATCATTATACATATTATTTTGGTGGGCTTGCTGCTCACCCTTGCTTTCTTCTTTCATCACACAACATCAGATAGATAAGATGAACAGGACCAAGCTCCCAAATCGCGAGCGGATAGGAAACATTCCGCAGTTTCCTATAGGCGTTGATGTCGCTGTAGCTGAGGTAGGAACTACCAATAGGCTAGGCTTTCAACTTTTGATGTACCAGATTTATGTATATTTATGAATTGTAATAATGGCAAAGAAATGTAAATTTATTCAGAAACCTTTTCAAGGTGTATTGACATATAATTGTGGAATAAAATGACTTGTGATTGTTTTTGGATATTCATCTCTGAGACTATAACTTGTGGTGTGTGTGTTTATTGTGGGGTCACAGTACAGAGTAGTTGATTGTGTATTAAGATTGGGTGTTATTAAGGGAAATGGATCTCGTGACAACCCGGATCCCCGACCCCGGATTCGGGGGTGTTACAGAAAGCAACTAAGTTTCTAGGTAATCATTCCTTTTCTTAAGCACAAAGTTTTCACTCTTGATTCTATTATTCTCTAAGGTATGATCCCTATAACTATCGTGCGGAGTCTGAAGAAATAATCTTAATTCACAGGTACCATTAGTATCAAATGCAGGAGTAGACTGAGGTACCTTTAATTCAATATTATTGGTCTCAGCATCAGCATTTTCCATGAGAGCATAATTGATCCCATCATCTGAGTCTGATGAATCATCCCAGTTTCTCTTCCTTGAGATTAAAGTTTGTTTCTTCTCAGATCTGGGTTTTCTATAGTCAGCTGCAAAGTGTCCAAGTGCATCACAGTTGTAGCATCTCTCTTTTGACTTGTCAGGTTTTACAGATCTAGCTTCCTTCCAATCAGTATCTCTTCTGTTGTTCGTCTTATCAGAGTTTGAGGAACTAGAGCCTTTTCTGGAAAATCTTCTCCCCTTTTTGAAGTTTCTATAGACCATCTTCTTAAAGCTTTTAACTAGTAGGGCAGCCATCTGATCCATATCTTCATTGTTCTTATGATCATTATCAATATCTGATTCAGTATCAGGATTTGAGTCATCATCAGAATTTGATGATTCGGTATCTAACTTAGCAATCATGGCTTTCCCTTTGGAGTAGCTTTTCCTCCTAGCTTTCTCCTTTGGCTTCTCTTCAACCTTGAGTGCAACTGGTCTAGATTTTGATCCTTTCCTTTTTCTCCTTTGCTCCATCTCTAGTTCATGAGTTTTCAGAACTCCATAGATCTCATCTAGAGGTGTGATGTCGAGTTGGTAGTTAACCCTGATCGATGTGACTTTAAAGTCCCACTTTTCAGGAAGAGCAACTAGGAACTTTGAGTTTGAGTCTTCCAAATCACATTCTTTATTACCAAGGGATAAGTCATTCAGCAACTTCTGAAATCTATCATGGATCTCAGTTAGGGATTCATTGTCCCTCGAGTCAAAGTGCTCGTATTCTTGAGTAAGCACTATCCTCCTGTTTTTCTTGATAGCAGTAGTACCTTGACACTTTACTTCTAAAGCATCCCATATATCTTTTGCTGTTTTAAATCCAATGACTCTGTTGGACATAACACTATCAAGACTGTAGTGCTGGATATATCGAACCTTAGCATCCTTCAAGATTGACGAGATGTCTTCAGGAGTGTATTCCTTCCTATCTTTGTCAATCATCTTCTCTGGTTCTCCTGCAACTGAAATAGCTACCTTAATTGATTTTTGAGGACCATCATAGATCCTGCTTAGGTATTCAGGGTCTGTGGCTTCCAAACACATGGCCATCCCGACTTTCCAGATTGGATATTCATGTACTTTCAGGATGGGCACCTTGATTGCTTCATACCTACTCATTTTACTACTTATCTGTGATATGGCTGGGGGTTTTGGCTTCAGATCATGATTATGTGTTCTTCTTCTCCTTTATCTGACATGGTTGATCAATCTTCAGATCTTAAACTGTTTGTGCGTTAACAACAAGCTCTGATACCAATTGTTAGGCCCTTAATCAAATGTAGAGGGGGGTGAATACAGTTAATACGATCATCTAGACAAAGCTTCAACATAATCAAACAGTTTTATATAAATCTTATAAGAACTTATTACACAAGTACTCTCTCGAAAGGATGAACAAGATATCCTTGAGAGCTGCGAGGTTATTTGAAAGATATAACAACATTGCAATGCATATAACATGAACCTAAACTATGCTTTTATAGAGCACAACTACCAATGTATAAGGAATCCTATTCTATTAACAACAAGGAAACCTATATAATTGCTTCTGAGATAAAGTCCTCCACCGCCTTGAAATTCCTGTTTCCTTTTCCTCTTCAAAGATCAACTTATGTGACAAATATAGATCTCATCATCCATTGACATCATCATCCGTCAAATATCAACATCCGTCGATATCTTTATCCGTTGATGCTTCTGATAGTTCTTGTTTGATATCATCAATTTCTCGTAACAAGTGTAATTGGAACAATGTAGGTGTACAGGAACAAAATGGATGAAAATGGAATTGTCACAAGAAACAAAGCAAGGTTGGTTAAAAAAGGCTACTCACAGGAAGAAGGAATTGACTATGATGAAACTTTTGCTCCAGTTGCAAGACTTGAAGCAATAAGGATCTTTCTTGCATTTGATGCACACTCAAATTTCAAGGTGTATCAAATGGATGTAAAGAGTGCATTCTTTAATGGCGAGTTGGAAGAAGAAGTTTATGTGCAACAACCAACTGGCTTTGAAGATCCATAATTTCTAGATCTTGTGTACAAGCTACTTAAGGACTAAAGCAAGCACCTAGAGTTTGGTATGACATACTGTCAGAATTATTGCTTAAGCTGATTTATGGTGATGACATGATCCTAGTTCAGATCTATGTGGATGATATCATATTTGGTTCTACTAATGAAAAGCTATGTCAAAGATTCTCAAAACTTATGCAGAATGAATATAAAATGAGTATGATGGGAGAATTTAGGTACTTTCTTGGACTCTAAGTCAGTCAAAGAAGTGATGGAATTTTCATCATCCAAACTAATTATGTCAAGGATTTATTAATGAAGTTTGGCATGGTTGATTGTTCACCTGCATCTACACCTAAGTCTACAATTACTAAGTTGGATGAAGATAAGAAAGGAAAAAAGTGTAGACATTTCAGGTTATAGAGTAATGATTGGATCTTTGTTGTATTTAACTTCTAGTAGACCAGACATTATGTTCGCAACATGTCTGTATGCAAGATTTTAATCCAATACAAATGAATCACATTTGATGGATGTGAAGAGAATTTTCAAATACTTAAAATGGACTCAAAACTTGGGATTATGGTATCCTAAGGAAATAGGTTTTGAAGCTGTTGGATACACAGACGCAGATTTTGCTGGATGCAGGGTTGACAGAAAGAGCACTAATGGAATCTGTTAGTTTCTTGGACAAAGACTTGTATCCTGGTATAGCAAGAAACAACAATTTGTGTCAACTTCCACAGCTGAGGATGAATACATAGCTGCTAGAAGTTGATGTGCTCAAGTGCTTTGGATTAGAAATCAGCTAATGGATTATGGCCTAGTGCTACACAAAATTCCAATTATGTGTGACAATACTAGTGCTATATCTGTAGGGTAATGAATATAACACAGAGAGGGGGTGAATGTGTTTTAAACAATTTTAATGGCTTTTTGAACTTTTAAGAATGGTGAACCAAGTAATCTGTATTGTAGAGATAATATGCTTTAATAGAATAATTAAAACATGCACATGAACACACTTATCTTTCAAAACTCACTTAATTTTATATTAAAATCAAGCTAGTATTTTGATACAAATTTTTGGGTTCTTAGTATGTTAGGAACTCATCTTCTCTCTTGAGAGTTACAAGAAATTTCAGACCTATTTGTTACAACTAAACAAAGCATCCATTGTTTACTTTATAGAACAGTAAACACTGGTTTTACACAGCATGTAATAGGATGTACTAAACCCTACTTTTGGATAAATAAATCTTTCTGTTTTTGGCTTAGTATATCTTTTCAAATCTTGCATGTCTATGACTTTACTTTGTCAGTTAATCTTGGCATTTGATCTTGTACTCTTCAAGCTGCTTTTGTAGACTTATCAAATCATTGATTGATTTGTTTGTTGATTGATAATCCTTGATATTAAACTGATCTGCATTCTGTACTTGAGCTTTACATCGAGATCTCCAGTTAGGTATATAGAGAACTCGACATCTCGATAAGTATATGACTTATCGAGATCTCTAATTACTCTATAGTTATTTGACTTATCAAGGTCTCTGAGTTCTCTATAAGAGAATTTGGCTTATCGAGATCTCTAATCTTCGTGTCTTCATTTTGGCTTATCAATATCTCTGAGTTCTCTAGTGAAGAACTGACTTGTCGATATCTCAGAGAACTCTAGTGATATTTTAACTTGTCGATATCTCTGAGTTCTCTAGTGATATTTTGACTTGGGGATATATCTGAGTTCTCTAGTGGAGAAATGACTTGTCGATATCTCCCATATTCATGTCTTCAATTTGGCTTGTCGATATCTCTGAGACTTCTCTATAAGCTTTCCTCGACTTCTTGATAAGTCATTCTAGAGTTCTCAAATGACTTCTTTATAGAACTTAATATGTGACTTGTAGATTTCTTGACTTAGAATGTTTTTCCCAAAACAAATTTATTCAACTCCAAGCTTCTTTACACTTTCTCTAAGGCATGATCTTTATAATCTTCTTCCAGCGTTTATTCTTAGGCTTGAGACTGTTTATAGAAAAATACTATAGTCTAATCTATTTACATTTTTACAAACTTAAATATTACAATACAAAATGTAATCATAGATTATCATACAACTTACTTTGGGTTGTCAATTTGATTTAGTCTTGTTATAGTACAGGCATGTCTTGCACAACAATCTCCCCCAATTTTTGAGAAGATTGTTTATCATAAATTCATGCCTATTAACAAGACTAACCCCAAGTTATAATGGAAAATTGGACTTTTACATACAAATTGACACAAATGTAACATTTATACATCAGGTGATTTCTTGAGTTTAACAGATATATACATCAGACAAATGTCTCATATCTAGTTTCTTCTCTAGTGAGGTTCTTTAAATTTACATGTATTTCCAGTTCCTCAATAATTGGTGTTCCTCTTAAAGCTTCCACAAGTTTGAGTTTGTCATGTATTGAATAGTGTCTCAGTAAATCAATCCTAAATCTTGAGAATGTGCTAGCTTTGACATTTAGAAATTTCCCATCCTTGGTAACTTTGCTCATTCCTTTTGCCTTGAGATCTTCTGATCTTTGAATGTACATTTCTATTTCCTCATCATACTTCCTCTTTCTCTCCTCATATTCAGCCTTGTTTCTTGCTCTTCTTTCTTCCCTTTCTATCAACTATTCATCTAAAACAGATCTCAATGCCCTGGTTGCAGTATCCTTATCCTTCAATAATCTTATTACTCTCTTTATTTCTGTGGGTGAAAAGGTGTCCATTAAGTTGCTACCAAGAAATGTGAAAGACCCATCCTGATAGTAAATTCTTACTTCCCTTAGTGTTACAACCTAAACTCTGAACATTTCCTCAGCTAGTTGTTGAAAGTAGTCTTCATCTGAGATGCACCAGTTTAGAGGAAGAAAATCACTTTGATTATAACAGTTCTAGATGGCCCTTTCAGTAACTTACATTTTCTTAGGTTTTCTCCCAACAAACTTGTAGTGAATTTTAGTTGATGTCTTAATAGAAGGTAGGTGTGAGATTTTATTGAAAAATGTTTGATTTGAGGTGATTGGTATTTTCAGAAAGGTGTTAGCAGTTTATTTGTACAAGTATTTAGGCTTTGAGGTATGAGGCGGTTCAGTGTTTGAGTTTGTTGGATTAGAAGGTTGAGCTTGGTTAATTTGGATTTTTAGGGTTTGTTGTGGTTTCGGAGCCATCTTGTATTTTCTTACTACTCCTTTCTTTTCCTTTCTTCTTGTCATCACCTTTCTTCTCTTCTTGCTTCTTTTCATTGCTGCCAGTTACCTTTGAAGATTGACTTGGATTTGATCCAGAAGGTTTTTTCTCACCATGCTTCTACTCATCATCATCCTTGTCATCTTTTGAGTTGTTGAACTTTTGATTTGGCAACATGGTATCAGGATTAACAATATATCTTTCAATAATCCTTATCATCTCAACATCCTCATCCTTCTTGCTCTTTTTGTGCTTGAGATCAGACTGAAGAGTCATGATCAGTCTCATATTTGATCTTACATAATTTCTTGGAACAATGAATTTTTTGAACTCCTTGGTTTTTGGACAGATATAGGCCACCCCTTTATTTGGATATAGATAGGCTTCAGGAAAAGCTGCTAACTGTGCATTCTTGAGCTCATGAAGTAGTTGGGTGTCCTCTGGAATAACTGGATTTACTCTCTCAATCATTACATCCAGTTCAGATGCTCTTAAAGTTTTAATATTTGGAAGAGACATATGTATACATCTGTCAATTTCCCCATCATTGATGTTCACAACAATTCTTTTCTCCAAGTAATTGTCAATCTTCACAACACTGCCCTCATGAAGTTGATGTTCTTGGCCAATGCTCTTTTATAGGTAATGTAGTTGTTTTAAAGAGACATCCTCAAGACTGCAAGAAGTTCACTGAATTCTTGATCTTGATTTGGTCCTTCTGCAGCCTTGGTGAGTCTGTCCTTTCCCAGATCTTTTGATAACTGAGATTGTGAAGAACTTTGGACAAATGATGAGATAGGATCCTTAGATTTAGATTTACCAGCATCCCTGGATTGTTGATTCCTAGCCTCAATCTCTCTCTTAGTCTTGGAAACAGGCATGAATAGGGAAGTTGGTATTTCTGGCCTCACACACTCGGGAAGTGCAGGAAATGGAATATTGAGCTTTCCCATGATGGCTCCCAATGTAACATAATTATGCATTTGTAAGTGCTTATGGAAGTCCACCAATGTTTGAATGTCTACCTATTGACTCTGTAATGTAGTGAGAACAAGCACTTGAGCTGTGAGGTTGTCATTTGAGGATTGCAGAGTTGAGACTTGACCTTGAAGAGCTTGAATTTGGAGATTGGTAGATGTGGAAGTAGGTGGTTGAGAGCTTGCAGATCCAAAAGTTTCTTCTACAGCTTATTTAATACCCTCCATGAGTAGTGCAAATGGCTCATATCTGCTTTGGTGAAGCTGGTCCAACTTGATCTTTATTTCATTTGAAGTTATGATTTGTTGTTGAACCACTTCATAGAGAGCAATGAAAGATTGTCTGAGATTTTTGACATCTTTTTCCACAGAAATTAGATCAAGCCTTGCCATTTGTTCAGCAAAATGTTGAAACTTTGAGGTGATCTTGACTTGCGAAGCTATGATCGCATCCATCTTCTCTTTCACCAGCTTCATTACCTTGTCTTCATGACCAGATAGCTTTATCTCTAGAGCTTTACCAAATAGGTGAAAAGCTTTGAGTTGAGCTTTGTAAACTTCAGTGACTGCATCATAGACATCTTGTGGAGTCAAGGCCTTGGCATTACTTCCCAGAATGGTGACATGTTCATCTCTAAACTTAGCCAAGTCCTGATTCATTTTCAAAACAAAATCCTCAGACAACCATGCATCTACATTCCCATCTTGATCTGCATCATTTATAATTTTCTCCTTCTGCTTTTCAACTTCTTCATTTTATGTTAGCAGAATGGCTTGATAGTCCTGGTTGCTCAAATCTGAAGTAAGTAGATGCTGTGAAATGTTGGCCAGGCCAGAAATCTGCTCAACAAGAAGATCATCTGTTTACTCAAAAAAAAGAAGATCATCTGTAGTTATAGGTTGAGAGTCAGTTATCTGCAGCCATTGTGAAATGTGGTGTGGTTGTTGAGGTTGATAGGTTGAGGGTTGGTGTGTAGGGTCAGAACCACCTGTGACAGGAGTCACAATTTGACTCACAGATTGTTCTGTGTTTATGACAGTGTATTACCCTCCACTTACAGTGGAAACCTCCAATTGAATTGGAGGGGATTTGACTGGATTAAAATCATGTACACCAGCCTCAAACCCTTGTGCTTCTTGACAAACACTATCACATGAATGAGATATACTTGCCTCTCCCATAACAGGGTCATTGGAAATTGTACTCCCAGCTTTAATTGTTAGAGCAATTTCAGCAAGGGTTTTGAGGGGAGTTGTTCATGTGACAGGAACCTCCAATTGAATTGGAGAGGATTTAGATAGCTCCCGCTCAGGAGTACTACCCTCAATCCTTACAACCTGTGAAGGCTGATTTGCACATAAATGTGCATTTGTGATCACCATGGGGTCTTCAGTAAAAACCGATGAATCCCCTATATTTGTGATGGTGTCATCAAGGTCTACCCCAGCTAGTAGCCTCTCACCATCTAGATTATATGTCTGAGTGGTGAGCAAGGTTTTTTGAACCAAGTCAGTTGAGTGAGTTTGCACTTGAGTGATAGTTTCACAGACATGTTGCAAACATGATGTCTGGTCTACTTGCAGTTAAGTACAACAAAGATCCAATCATTCCTCTATAGCTTGAGAAATCTACACTCTTGCCCTTTTTATCTTCATTCAACTTTGTAGCTGTAGACATAGGTGTAGATGCAGGTGAACAATCAATTATACCAAACTTTTTCAATAAATCCTTGATATACTTAGTTTGGCTGATGAAAATTCCATCACTTCTTTGACTGACTTGAAGTCGAAGAAAGTGACTTAATTCCCCTATCATGCTCATTTCATATTCACTCTGCATAAGTTTAGAGAGTCTTTGACAAAGTTTTTCATTAGTAGAACCAAAAATGATATTATCCCCATAAATCTGAACTAGGATCATATCACCACCATGCAGCTTGTAGGAGAGTGTCTTGTCTATTGTTCCTCTAGTGAATCCATGTTTATGTAGAAAATCTGACAATCTTTCATATCAGGCTCTAGGTGCTTATTTTAGTCCATAGAGAGCCTTGAGCAGCTTCTATACAAAGTTTGGAAATTCTGGATCTTCAAAGCCAGGTGGGTGTTGCATATAAACCTTTTCTTCCAACTCACCATTAAGGAATGCACTCTTCACATCCATTTGATATACCTTGAAATTTAAATATGCAACAAATGCAAGAAATATCCTTATTGCTTCAAGTATTACAACTGGAGCAAAAGTTTCATCATAATCAATTCCTTCCTCCTGTGAGTATCCTTTTGCAACAAACCTTGTTTTGTTCTTTGTGACAATTCCATTTTCATCCATCTTGTTCCTGTACACCCACTTTGTTCCAATTATACTTCTGTTCTTTGGTGCAGGAACCAAGTCTTAAACTTTATTTCTTTCAAACTGATTTAGCTCTTCTTGCATAACACATATTCAATCAGGATCAAGTAGAGCTTCTTCAGTTTTCTTTGGCACAATTTGTGATAGAAAATATGCATATAGACATTCATTTGCAGTTGCACTTCTATACCTCACTCCAGCATTTGGATCACCAATTATTGCTTCTCTAGAGTGAATTCTATCCCACTTTCTGGTATGAGTTTGTTGACTTGAGTTTTCTGTGTTTTCTTCACCATTGGCATGACTTGCAAAACCTTCCTCTCTTTCTCCCCCTGAATTTGTGCTATAAAATTCAGGTTCATGAAATGAGCTTCCATTCTCATGATTTACTTGTTCAGTTGATTCTTCATCTGTTCTGTGATTTGTGTTGACTTCGGCTTCATCATAGAATCACTATCAATGTTGAGATTTTCAAACTTTAGGGCTTCAGCTTTATTTTCATCAAGGCATTCCAAGCCTGGGCACTAGTCATCATCAAAAGTAACATATGTGCTTTCCATAATTTTCTTTTGTTGAGTCACATAGACTTTGTATGCAGTTCTCTCCAATGAATATCCCAGAAAAATTGCCTCAAAAACTTTAGAGTCACATTTTCCCACATATTCAGAGTTGTCCTTCAACACATAACACTTGCTTCCAAACACATGTAGATTCTTCACAGTAGGCTTCCTTTTAGACAAGATTGAGTTGGGTGATTTTCCAAGATTCTTGTTAATGAGATATTTATTTTGAGTATAGCATGCAGTGTTCACAGCTTCTTCCCAAAAACTAGTTGGCAACTTTGCATCTTGCAACATTATTCTAGCATCTTCCACCTATGTTCTGTTCTTTCTATCAACTACACCATTTTGTTGAGGTGTCCTAGCTGCTGAGAACTCTTGAATAATGCCTTTATTTTTGCAGAATTCAGTTAAGGTTGCATTCCTGAATTCTGTTCCATTATCACTCCTCAATTTTTTCACACAATTCTGATCTTCGGCCTGCTTCTCAATCTTCTTGATGTGTTCAATTATGATATGTGAAGTTTCATCTTTAGAGTGCATAAATTTTACCCATGTATACCTTGAGTAGTCATCCACCATCACAAGTGCATATCATTTTCTTGAAATTGACTGGACATTGACTGGTCCAAATAAATCCATGTGAATAAGTTGCAGAGGTGCACTTATAGAATTCACAGTTTTACTCTAGTGACTTGATCACTTCATTTTCCCTTTTTGACAAGCATCATATACTACATCTTGAGCAAATTCTAGATTAGGCATGTCTCTCACCAACTCCTTTTTGACTAGAATATTGATTTCCTTGAAATTCAAGTGAGGTAGTTTCTTATGCCATAGCTTGCTTTGCTCTACAGATGCCTTGGTATGGAAGCAAAAAATTCCATCCTCATTTGCTGAGTCCAAGTCTGTAATAAATAAGCTTTCTTTCCTTGCTCCTTTTAGAGCAACTTTACCAGTCTTTTTGCTGATAAAAATGCGTTCTCCTTTATCAAATGAGACTTTGAATCCTTTGTCTGCAAATTGACTGAAACTAAGGAGATTCACTTCAAGACTAGCTCCTAGTGCTACATCTTCAATGACAACATTTCCAGAGATCAATTTTCCATATCCCACTATGAAACCTTTGATGTTGTCTCCAAAAGTCACTAACTGGCCAGCCTTCTCCTCAAACTATGATAGCAGGGCCATATCACCTGTCATATATCTTTAGCATCCACTGTCTATGATCCATATGAATTTCTTTCCTTTTCCCTGCACATAATGAGATTTAGGTGTGTTTATCAACCTAAACAGTATTGGGTACTATTCTCTTGTTAATGGTTTTGATAGAGGTAGAGTTTGATGATTTAGAAAGAATAGAATTCATTAAGTGATGTGCATTTTCCTTTTTAACTGAGGACTCAATATTGATTTTCTTAAGATCGATTCTCAGTTTGTGGCAACTAGTCGTTACTTTCATGTTGCAAGGTATGCAGTCAAACTTATCACAAAATGAGTAGGGATCTTCAGTTTTTGCCTCATTGTACTTGCATGCTCCAACTCTCGGCTTACTAATAACCTTTTTACAAAGGTGAGTTAGATGATTCACATATCCACACTTTTGACATTATTTTCTTGAAGCATCTACAACATAGGCAAAATTGTTGCTCTTATTTATCCCAATCTTCCCATTTCTATTCTTCTTTTTCTTTCTTGCATCTTCAACTTTTATTTCCTTGACAGGTGTCTTGGAATATTGGTTGACCGTGAGCTTCTTTTCAGTTTTGGAAGTTGGAGTTTTTTTTTACATTTTTCTTCTCACTGTCCTCATCAGCAATTTCTTGCTTTATGATCAACTCTTTTTTACTGAAATCTATTTCACATGCTTTGAACATTGGTGCACCAATCTTTCTCAGCATGGCTGGGACATCTTCATTTTCTGTTACTTTTCCTTTACCACCAATATCTTTCTTGTTGTTGTTCAAAGCATCATAATCAAGAGCAATTGCTATGTTAGCACATGGTTTGTTCTTCTCATGGTATTTACCAACCAACTCAGATGCATTCCTGAATGATTTCAGTTTCACCTCATTCCTTTCAATCTTTTCTCTTAACAAAGCTTCAATCTCATTGGCACACTTCAACTTGTTTTTCAAATATTCATTCTCTTGCTTGACTGTCTCAAGCTCCACAAGCAGTAGATCCATCTTTTTCTTCTCTCTCAAGCTTCTCATTAGCATTTATTAACTTTCTAACTTCCTCAGTATCCGCTACTAAGCTTGTGTGTATATGAAATATCTCCACACTCATCTTTTCCACAACCTCCTTATATTGACTAGCATTTAAATCAATGGTGGTTAGAGTTGGAACCTTTGATTTTGAAGTGGATGCTTCTACATGCTCAAAAGCCATTAGTGCATAAGTTCCAACTTCTTCATCCTCATCATCAACATCAGTGTCATCCTAACTTTTTCCTTCTGCAATATAAGCTTTTCCAGACTACTTCTTCAAGAGAGCTTCATACTTTGCTTCCAGTTCAAGATATGCCTTGTTTTTCTTCACCGTTTTAGGCTTTCTGCATTCAGTAGCAAAGTGACTTAACTCATCACAGTTGAAGCACCTTATCTTTGATCTGTCCACAGATCTTGTTTTGTAGCTTGCTAACTGAATTATACTCAGTTTTTGGTTTCTAATTGTTGATGTTGAAAGATTATCTCTTGCTCTTAAAGAACCTTGGCTTCTTGACTCTGATGTTGGAGAATTTCCTTGCCAAGTAATCCATGGATTGGTCCATTTCATCAAGCTTATCCAAGGTGTAATATTCATCTTCCTCTAGCTCCAATACAACTTGCTTCTGAGGTTCTTTGTTCTTTTGTTCCATAGCTTGAACAACTGGACCTTGATCATCTTGCTCATCTTCACTTTATTCTCTGTCATTCACAATAAAAGCACTTGAACCATCAACAACATGTCCATGATGTGCTTTCAATGACTTTCTTTATAGCATCTCAAGTTCATAGGTTTTCAAGATTCCATATATAACTTCCAAAGTCATTCTGTTTAAATCTCTTCCTTCTCTTATGGCTGATATCTTTTATTCAAGATGGTCAGAAAGAGATAGCAAAAACTTTAGGTTAACCTCCTCAGCTTCATAATATTTATCATGTAGCTGCAATTCAAAACTTCAGTAATTCCTTCTTTTGGTTTAACTATAAACCCTCCATACTGAGAAACCAGAATCCTCCTTTGGTTTGACCTAACTTCCTTTGTTCCTTCACATAATATTTATATTTTCTCCCAGATCTGTTTGGTCGTGTCGCAGTTGACAATGTTATTGTACATTACATTGTCAAGTGACTCTATCAAGATCAGCTGCAAGGCACTATCTAGAGAGACTTTTTTTTCAGGCTCAGTGTATTCTGAAGGATCTTTAGGAGCATAATGTGCTGGAATGACCATGTCCCCATCTTTAGATTCCTCAACTCTTGCCATGGGGGTGAAAGGCCCATTCTTCAGGATCTGAATTTATAATGGATTGGCCATCCTTATGAACAACATCATTTTCTTTTTCCATAATATATAGTTAGATCTGTCAAAGATAGGGATTTTGATACTGCTCAGTTTCTGTGTATTCATTCTTCCAAGATCTTTAATCTGTTTGCTTTCAGATTTTGCTCTAATACCACTGTTGGGTAATGAATACAACACAAGGGGGTGAATGTGTTTTTAAATAATTTTAATGGCTTTTTGAACTTTTAAGAAGGGTGAACAAAGTAATCTGTATTGTAGAGATAATATGCTTTAACAGAATAATTAAAACATGCACATGAACACACTTATCTTTCAAAACTCACTTAATTTTATATTAAAATCAAGCTAGTGTTTTGCTACAAATTTATGGGTTCTTAGTATGTTAAGAACTCAGCTTCTCTCTTGAGAGTTACAAGAAATTTCAGATCTATTTGTTACAACTAAAATAAAGCATCCAGTGTTTACTTTATAGAACAGTAAAAACTAGTTTTACACAGCATGTAATAGCATGTACTAAACCCTACTTTTGGATAACTAAATCTTTCTATTTATGGCTTAGTATATCTTTGCAAATCTTGCATGTATGTGACTTTACTTTGTTAGTTAATCTTGGCCTTTGATCTTATACTCTTCAAGCTACTTTTGTAGACTTAATAAATCATTGATTGATTTGTTTATTGATTGATAATCCTGGATATTGAACTGATCTGCATTTTGTAATTGAGTTTTACATCGAGATCTCCAGTTAGTTATATAGAGAACTCGATATCTCGATAAGTATAATGACTTATCGAGATCTCTAATTACTCTATAATTGTTTGACTTATCGAGGTCTCTGAGTTCTCTATAAGAGAATTTGGCTTATCAAGATCTCTAATCTTCATGTCTTCATTTTGGCTTATCGATATCTCTGAGTTCTCTAGTGAAGAAATGACTTGTCTATATCTCAGAGAACTCTAGTGATATTTTGACTTGTCGATATCTCTTAGTTCTCTAGTGATATTTTGACTTGTCGATATCTCTGAGTTCTCTAGTGAAGAAATGACTTGTCGATATCTCCCATCTTCATGTCTTCAATTTGGATTGTCGATATCTCTGGGACTTCTCTATAAGCTTACCTTGACTTCTCGATAAGTCGTTCTGGAGTTCTCGAATGACTTCTCTATAACACTTAATATGTGACTTGTAGATTTCTTGACTTAGAATGTTTTTCCCAAAACAGATTTATTCAACTCCAAGCTTCTTCACACTTTCTCTGAGGCTTGATCTTTATGATCTTCTTCCAGAATTTATTCTTAGGCTTGAGACTGTTTACAGAATAATACTCCAGTCTAATCTATTTACATTTTTACTGACTTAAATGTTACAATACAAAATATAAACTCAGATTATCATACAACTTACTTAGGGTTGTCAATTAGACTTAGTCTATATCTATTGTGGCTAATCCAGTTAATCACTCTAGAATAAAGCACATTGATGTAGGGTACTAATTTATTAGAGAACATGCTGTAAATGGTACCATTTAGCTCTTTTTTTCCAACAGAAAAACAATTAGCTGACATTTTTACTAAATCTTTTGATGAAGCAACTTTCACTAGACATGTAGGTGAAATTGAAATGTTATATACTTCATCCTAAGGCAAGAACTCAGCTAATGTGTTGCAGCAGATTAATTTCTAGTAAATCAAAATTAATTTTATTTAATTGGAAATTAACTGGAATATGAATTATAAATATTTTAGAAATCTCTGCATATTTATCTTTAAAAAATTAAAATTTAGCTTGGAATTTTTCAATTATATGAAAACTTGTTAGAGATATGTTGTGCACTTGATAATATGTTGAAAAAAACACTTAGTAGATTTAATTCAGCGAATTTGTATCCTTCAACGGATGATCACTTTAACATCCGTTGAAAGGGTAGCCTATGTTACAATAAGATTAGTAACACATTTCTGCATATTGTAATGCCTTAAAGAACTAGACATTGTAGAATGTTTTAAGTCATGTTGACTACTAGATTTATATTCAAGATAGGTCGGCTATTTGTAAATATTAGATGCCTTGTAATCTTGTATAAGTGAAATGAAGTTAACTGCTATGAAGATAGTCTCAACGGATGTTCTATAAGGCTTCAAAGGATGATCAACTAAAAGTCTTAACGGATGTTAAACCAGACTCTCAACGGATGTTCAACGGATGAACAAATTTAAAAGAGCAGTTGATAGTGACTTGACAGTCATATGCATTGATTGTATGCAAATGAAATATGGCAGCCTATTTACAGGTTTTAGAGAACAAAGAAGCATTTCCATTTTCATGCTAAACTGAAGTTATTCAAAGATGTTGGATGGAGAAATGAAGAAGAATGAACTTAGATTAGAGACATTTTGTCTAATTTGTATGTCTTTTTATCCTGTAACTTGGTGATATATAAACCAAGGGTAGCAAGTTGAAAAGTATAAAAGTTAGTAAGCAATTACCAGAGAAATAGATAAAGCTACATCTGTAAAGAATTTCTATGTTCTTTGTGAGTTCAACTTGTAAGCAGCTGTATGCAAACATTGCATCACAGAGTTCTCGAATTAATATATATCTCTGGTGGAAAAGTTCAATCCACCAGAAAGTTTTTAAATACTTGCATTTGATTATTTTGTGTTTTTATTTCACCAATACTTTCATTACGCACCATAGCCAAATCAAATACATTTATATATTCATAGTAGAATTGTTCTTAAAATTGAAAAAGTAGCCAGAATTACATTCAACCCCCTTCAGTAATTCTTTGTTAGATTGTTAGGGAATGACAAAACTGTCAAAAGGTTGATTTACATTTCCAATATGTAAAATAAACACAAGGAAGAATCAAAATGATCAAGAGTTTATAGAGAACTGAGTTCTCGATAAGTCTAATTGACTTATCGACAAGTCATTTTAAGACTTCTCGAGTGAGTTCTCGACAAGTCAATTTTATGACTTCTCGAGGGACTTCTCGATAAGCTTTATTATGACTTATCGATAAGTCATTGTAGATTGTTGAGTGGCATTTACGACACTTTATTATGCTCTAATAAGATTTGAATTGGTGTATTTGTACTCAAGTTGTTAAGTGTTTTAATGTGTTTTCTAGTGTTTTTGCATTTCAGGCACTATTCAGGTAATCAGGTGAATTAGCATTGTTTTGGTGCTAATTTGGTGTCCAGGTGGTGTTGAAATAAAAGCTCTTGGAAAGTCGGCATGAAGTAGCAAGATTTAAGAAGAAATCTGAGTTTTTCCCAGAAGGAGGGCGCGCCCGCGCTGTGATAGCGCGCGTCCGCGCCGGGGTTCCAGAATTGCAGCGCGCCCGCACTGTGATAGCGCGCGCCCGCGCCGAGACCGAATTTCAGAATCCTGTTTCTACTACAATTCTGAAAGGGAAGGCTTTCAAATTCTTGAGGGTTGTTATATAAATAACTTTAGGTCATTTTTAATATATATGAAGCAAGAGACGGACCAGAGCGCAAGGAGAAGACGACAAGAGACCTTTAGCACAATTCAACAAAGGCGAAGACGATCTAGTTTATTCTTGTGAATCTTTGTTTTGAGTTGTAATTTGGATGCTTGTTTCTTGTTTTGTTGAACCTGTACTCTTTTTTATACTTGGTTTTATTTATTCGTAAAAAGACTACGTTTGCTATATCATGTTTTCATTGGAACCCACGTTGATGATGAGTCCGATTATGGGCTAATTGTTATCGTGGGGTTCTAGCGGATTTATTTATTGATTTATTTAGTTAAATTGTTTAATTCCTTAGTATGTGGTTATTTTATGATATCCTAGTATTGGTTGTGCGTATTCGTCTTATGAGCATCGCGAACTTATAATATAGTATGTTAATTCTTAATGAATTGAAAGTGAATTTAAGGACTTAAAACTTGCCATGCTAGCATAGGTTCTTGTATATGTTATGCATAATTCGTAGGTAATTTTAACCATCTTACTTGCCCTATGTAATCAAGATAGATAACTTGTGCTTAAACCGTTATGTTGTCAAATTCTATAGATATATAGGGTCTCAATATAATTGGTGCTGTTATTCCTGGTGGACTAACAATGAGATTTACAGAAGGGGGGTTGAATGTAAATCTCAAAACTTTTTCAAGTTTTGAGCAGTTTATGAAAGTTGTGTGTTCAAGAACAACAAGTGTGTGAATTGCTTTAAGCTAATACAGACAGATATAAATTCAAGCACAAATGTAAAGAACACAACAGAACTTAAAAACTTTTCTGGTGGATTTGTTGTTCCACCAGAGATGGTATTTTAGAAAATCTGTGATTAAACAATGTTGATCACAGCTGCATCCTAGTACAAACTAGATGGATTTTCTCTCAATATTTTTCTAAACAGCTCTGGAAAATCTCACACCTAATTACTAGCTTCTACTTGGTTTATATATTACCAAGTGTACAAGTTAAGAACAATATAAAATACAGTAATAAAATAAGTTCTTCACTTGCTTCTTTTCCTGTTCACTCCAGTACTTTGTTGACTATTGCATCTTTGTACTAAAGAAGAACGGCTGCTTTTTCTGTTGTTCCTGAAATTCGGCTACCACATCTCAGTTGTCTCTATCAACCCATGTGCCTCTGTTTGTAGGTACAACTACCCCTTATCAACGGCTAATCATCAGAACATCCGTTGAAGCTTTCATCCGTTGATGCACTGAAGGATGTGAAGCTTTCATCCGTTGAAGGATGTTATCCGTTGATGACTTTATCCGTTGAAGCTTCAGAGACATCCGTTGAAGCTTAGCTTCTTATCCGTTGAAGGTCTTTAAATTATCCGTTGACACCATTTCATTTATACAAAATTACAAGGCTTGAAATATTTACAATTGGCCTTCCTATCTGCATATCCTTTAGTAGTCAACATGACTTATAATTTCCCTCAACATTTAAGAATTATATCTCAAATTCAGAGACTGAAATGTGCTACAACACTAGACTTATTTCTAAGTAAAGCTACACCATCAACGGATAGCCAAAGTGGTCTTATCCGTTGAGGCTACAGACACTAAATTTCTACTTAAGTGTTTTGTTAAACATATCATCAAACTAATGCACATACATTCCTAACAATCTCCCCCTATTTATGTCTATAAGAATTGTAGGCATAAATTCAGGGTTAACTTGATGATAACAAAACACTTAACAGATATATGAATTGAAACTAAGTAGAAATTTAAAAATGCTGCAAAAGTGTATGTACTAGGAGGTAATTGAAGATTTACAGTGTTTCCAAGGACACTCCTTTAGTCTGAGCAAATCATCTTTTTCTTCTTTGTTCCCTGGTTTTCTTTCCTAGCCTTTTGTCATTTTCCTCAATTTGGAGTTGGAGTTGTCTGAAGAATTCAGCTTCATCTTCAACACTGACATCCAACTTAGATTGCATTTCTTTGAGAGTTTCATTGCTGGCAATCTTGAGTTGGTCTTCAAGTCTGAAAAATCTTCTGACTCCTTTATCATCTCTAAATTCCATCAACCAATGAGGTGATTTGTGAATTTTCATTTCCCTTTCTTGAATGAGTAAAGTCCTGGGTAAAGCATTGGGCTCCCTCCAAGTTTTCCTTATATTGGCTATCTTGTTGAGAATTTCAGTCTTGGCAGTTCTGGTAAAGCCAGAATCCTTTTGTATAGCTGAAAAGACTCTAATCAAGGTAGAGTAGCCTTCATCCAGAATCCTGTGGAGAGGCCATGTTCTTTCCCCAGCTCCTTTATATCTGAACACTAATCTCTCTGGTAGCTGTCTGTAGGCAGCTATTCCCCTTACATCCTCCAGCTCATCCAGATAGAGTTCAATGTCTGAAATTTCTTTTATGTCACAGATGTGAACATAATCATCTTTAGAAATGGGTGATTTAGGCTTAGGTTTCTGTTTTTGAGTGAATTTCTTAGAGGTTATGGGAGGTGTAGATTTTGGTTTTCTTTTCTGTTTCTTTGGTAGTGGAAGAGTGGTTAGAAAGGTAGGCAATTTGATAGTGTCCCAATCAATAGGTTCCTCTTTTGGAATGATTGGTTCACCATGGATGTTTATTGTGGGATCAGCAACAAGGGGTTCAGGTATGGAAGGTAGTGGTTTAGATATAGA